>NC_084613.1:64238782-64388782 GCF_033978795.1 Nerophis ophidion | reverse complement strand
AGTGATATGTAAAATATGAACAAAATCCATTGTAAATACTGTATTGGATAAATCATTTATTGTCACAGATCATTTCCAGGCCTTTTCAGGGGGAAAAGGAGGTTTTCAACCCCGCAACCAAGAAGCACTCGCAAATTCCATCCATTCCAATTTTATGTCCTTCCCTGTCCTGCAACTGTGACTCCAAAACCAAATAAGGAGCTCAGGTTTTGCCAGGCAGGGCGAAGTATGAGAATGGTCTCATTGCCTGAGGACGCAGTGTATGATCAGTTCAGGTGCAATTATGTCTTATAACAAAAACTATAATGTATATTTGTCATAACTTCAGGTGAAGTTTTCCAGGGTACAATAGCTTACTGGAAGTTTATGGTATTTTAAAGACAGCATCTTTTATGAAATTATTAACAGATTGTTTTTAGGGTGAAATTTCCCTGCTCAGTGGCCTAGTGGTTAGAGCAGGGGCGCTCACACTTTTTCTGCAGGCGAGCTACTTTTCAATTGACCAAGTCGAGGAGATCTACCTCATTCCTATTTATAATTTATATTTATTTATTTATGAAAGAGACATTTTTGTTAACAAGTTAATGGTGTTTAATGATAATACAAGCATGTTTAACACACATAGATTCCTTTCTTTCATGAAGACAAGAATATAAGTTGGTGTATTTGATTCTGATGACTTGCATTCATTAGAATCAGACAGTGGTGCTGATAACGTCCTCATTTTCAAATGGAGGAAAAAAAAGTCCTCCTTTCTGTCCAATACCACATGAAAGTGGTTGGATTTGGCATCTCATTTGTCCAACTTGCATACTCGTTTTTAAACACTTTGTTATGAGAGTAGCATATGTGTGTGGCCCTTTAATGTCTGGCAGCAGGTGAGTGACGTCAGTGAGTGTGCGGGTGGGCAAGCAAGTGAGAAAGCGGTCGCTGAGGGCGGGGGAGAAATACATTGGCATCAAACTCCGTAGCTTGCTAGCTTGTGCACGCTAGCTTTCTGAGACTCTTATTTTGTTAGCACAGGCAGGATGAAACAGGTCTTTTATGGTGAAGACAGGAACTGTGCTGTCGGTCTTTAGAGTTTTGACAGTATGTACGGAGTCTCTAGAAATAAAATGTGTTTCTCGGCGTTCGCCCTGTTAGTGATTTTTTTCTTAAATATGAGCTCGCAGCAGCCAGCGTCATCTCACAAGATCCTCGGGTGCCGAGAATGTCAAACAACTGACGAAAGTGAAGTCTTGGTATGATTGATGATTGCTCATTTTTATGTCTATTTTTTAATGCCTGGCTTGAGATCGACTGACACACCCTCCGAGATCGACCAGTCGATCGCGATCGACGTAATGGGCACCCCTGGGTTAGAGTGTCCGCCCTGTGATCGGTAGGTTGTGAGTTCAAACCCCGGCCGAGTCATACCAAAGACTATAAGAATGGGACCCATTACCTCCCTGCTCGGCACTCAACATCAAGGGTTAGGATTAGGGATTAAATCACCAAAAATTATTCCCGGGTGCGGCCACCGCTGCCGCTCACTGCTTTCCTCACCTCCCAGGGGGTGATCAAAGGAGATGGGTCAAATGCAGAGAATAATTTCGCCACACCTAGTGTGTGAGTGACAATCATTAGTACTTTAACTTATGTATTCACCCACAGTGATGTTACCCTATTTTATTTTCCTGTCGCTGCGAGTCCTATTCTCACAGACTTCCTTTCTGTTGGAGAAACTCAACAAATTAATTTCTCGGCGCCAAATTTTATTGTCGATTTTTGTCAAAAAGGCATTGCACCACTACGGTACAGACTGAAACTTTCAGGAGTGACTACGGTACTCATACTCAGTGGCCTAGTAACCTACTCAGTGGCCTAGTGGTTAGAGTGTCCGCCCTGAGACCGGTAGGTTGTGAGTTCCAACCCCGGCCGAGTCATACCAAAGACTATAAAAAAAATGGGACCCATTACCTCCCTGCTTGGCACTCAGCATCAAGGGTTGGAATTGGGGGTTAAATCACCATAAATGATTCCCGGGCGTGGCACCGCTGCTGCCCACTGCTCCCCTCACTTCCCGGGGGTGATCAAGGGGATGGGTCAAATGCAGAGGAAAAATTTCCCCACACCTAGTGTGTGTGTGACAATCATCGGTACTTTAACTTAACTTAAAACCTATTCCTCAATTCCCTTTCTTGTATTGTTGTTGTTGTGTTGAGTGCTAAAAAAGGAACAGTTGTTATTACTTGAGCTACATTTTACATGCCAGACTGAACCAATGAGATGTGCGCTGACGCAGATATTTAAACCAGTGCATTTTGCTTACTTAGGAGCTGCAGAGATGGTGTTTCTAGAGGTAACATTTAATACGGCTGATGCAGCAGCTCTTTAGTCTCTCTTGATGGTCAAGATTCCCAAGCGTAAAATGACTCGGACAAAGCCGGACTATCCCCTAATCCTTCTCAATGCTAAGAAGAATAAAGTTAAAAAAAAATAGTCTAATATATGAGTATCATTCATGTGCACTGAGCTTTTCTTAAGAGGATCAAGCGTTTCATCCAGTCTAAAGTGACAGACTGCATATTATGCCCTTTTTCTTTGCATCACAGTAAATTCCAGTGGACGTGATGAAGGTTGAACAGCCTCAGTACAGTGTAGCAGTTGCAGAACGTCAGTAGATTCATGCTTTTATTAGTCTTCTCCCCCTGTTCTTTTTCTCACTCTATCGCCTATTTGCCTGTGTCGATTTTTTTATTTTTTTTTATGGCAGGCTAGATGTAGAGCACAATAGGCTTGACAGAGGGGTGGGAGTTCTAATGACAGTGTGCATGTATGTGCTCTCCAGAGAGATTTTACATTGCACCATTACTACCGGCAGCAAAACAGCCCCAGAGCACAATGCTAATAAAACCATGTTGGAAATGGTTCTTTACATTATTCTTAGGAAAGCCTCTCATTCCTTCCATCCATCCATTTTTTACCGCTTGTCTCTTTTGGGGGGTGCTGGAACCTATCTCGGCTGCACATGGGCGGAAGGCGGGATACACCCTGGACAAGTCGCCACCTCATCACAAGGCCAACACGGACAGACAGACAACATTCACACTCACATTCACACACTAGAGCCAATTTAGTGTTGCCAATCAACCTATCCCCAGGTGCATGTCTTTGGAAGTGGGAGGAAGCCGGAGTACCCGGAGAGGAATAATGCAAACTAAGCCTCTCATTGACTCCTCCAAACATTTTTGTCATGGTGGACAAATAACACATTTTTTATATCTGGTTATTTTCCTTTTTGTAATTTCTTTCTATCTGCGCTTCTGTTAAAATGAGATAAACACTTATTCTTCTGTTGTTTCAATACTTTACATTAGTTTTAGGCAACACTACATAATGGGTTATCGATCCAAGTACATGGGCAGTATTGGTCACACCAATGCTGACACTTCAAAGATCATTGAATTTATCAATTTTTGATCACAATTATAACCAGATAAAAACACAGAATGGCGGTGCAACAATATGAATTAAATATTTACATTATTTCCTACTTTTGGTTCTTGTTCTGGTTTAGTTTTATTTTGCTTTTAAAGGGGAACATTATCACCAGACCTATGTAAGCATCAATATATACCTTGATGTTGCAGAAAAAAGACCATATGTTTTTTTAACCGATTTCCGAACTCTAAAAGGGTGAATTTGGCGATTGAAACGCCTTTCAATCGTAGCAATGACCTATCACCCGTGACGTTACAACGGGAAGCAATTCTCCATTTTCTCAAACACATTACACACACCAAGTCAAATCAGCTCTGTTATTTTCCGTTTTTTCGACTGTTTTCCGTACCTTGGAGACATCATGCCTCGTCGGTGTGTTGTCGGAGGGTGTAACAACACGAACAGAGAAGGTTTCAAGTTGAATTACGTGGAGTGTGCATCGATTAGCACGGCATGCTAATCGATGCTAACATGCTATTTAGGCTAGCTGTATGTACATATTGCAACAATATACCTCATTTGTAGCTAAATTTGCATCCAGCCTTTCCCTCTACCCACATTTAATGCCAAACAAACACATACCAATCGAAGGATTCAAGTTGCAACAGTGTCAAAAGATGCGACAGTCCCTCGTTTGTTCTGCACATTTTACCGCCGATAGCGATGCTACGACAGAGATGTGTGGATATCCTGCGACACTCAAAGCAGATGCATTTCCAACGATAAAGTTAACGAAATCACAAAGGTGAGTTTTGTTGATGTTATTGACTTATGTGCTAATCAGACATATTTGGTCATGGCATGACTGCCAACTAATCGATGCTAACATGTTATTTAGGCTAGCTGTATGTACATTTGTAGCTACATTTGCATCCAGCCTTTCCCTCTACCCACATTTAATGCCAAACAAACACTTACCAATCGACAGATTTAAGTTGCTCCAGTGGTCAAAAGATGCAATCGTTGGTTAGAAGGCGATCGCCGAATAGCTTCAATAGCTATTCACTCAATAGCTTCAGTTTCTTCTTCAATTTCGTTTTCGCTATCTGCCTCCACACTCCAACCATCCGTTTCAATACATGCGTAATCTGCTGAATCGCTTAAGCCGCTGAAATCCGAGTCTGAATCCGAGCTAATGTTGCTATATCTTCCATGTTTGTTTGTATTGGCGTGATGCAGTGACGTCACAGGAAAATGGACGGCTGGATTTACAGATAGCGAAAATCAGGCACTTTAAAGCCTTTTTTCGGGATATTCCATGATGGGTAAAATTTTGAAAAAAACTTTGAAAAAAAAAACAAGCCACTGGAAACTGGTATAGCTCGGTTGGTAGAGTGGCCGTGCCAGCAACTTGAGGGTTGCAGGTTCGATTCCCGCTTCCGCCATCCTAGTCACTGCCGTTGTGTCCTTGGGCAAGACACTTTACCCACGTGCCTCCAGTTGCTACCCACACTGGTTTAAATGTAACTTAGATATTGAGTTTCACTATGTAAAGCTCTTTGAGTCACTAGAGAAAAGCGCTATATAAATATAATTCACTTCACTTCCGCCATCCTAGTCACTGCCGGTGTGTCCTTAAGCAAGACACTTTACCCACCTGCTCCCAGTGCCCCCACACTGGTATAATTGTAACAAAGATATTGGGTTTCACTATGTGAAGTGCTTTGAGTCACTAGAGAAAAGCGCTATATACATATAATTCACTTCACAACTGATTTTTATTGGTTTTAACCCTTCTGAAATTGTGATGATGTTCGCCTTTAAAGAGACAAGCGGTAGAAAATGGATGGTTGGATGGAAGTACCAGTAGAGAGGAAAAGCAAGTTGACGTTATATATTTAATTGTGTTTCATCGTATTCATTAAACCATATTCAGATGTATGTGAAATACCTCACAACATCACAAAATGCCATTTTGAATATTCCGCTCTGAATACCTTGTGCTATTTCCGGAGATTGACGACACTGGAGGAACGCTGCTGCATTCTGATCAAGTTATCAGATTAGTCATACTGGAAATATGCAAAAATTAGAAAAACATCTAGAAATAGATGTGCTGTCTATCATTCACAATCCTTATGTAAGACATGAACACATACATTTTTCATTTTCTTATGCATTCTAAAATTCATAAATAAATAACTAAATAAAAAGTCTGCTAACAATCGTGGAGTTAATGGGTGCTCTCGGCTTTCTACACGATAGTTTAAGAGCTCTGATTTCTTCTGTGAACCAGGGGGTACGCCTTTTAGGGGCCTTTTTTTTTTAGCTTCAGCGGTCGAATACCATCAATGGCGTTGCGCAGGGTATCGTTAAAGTTGTAAGTGAGATTATCGATAGACCCCATATAATTTTGGAATGGCGCCATTACCGAGGGCAGTAGGCCAGCAAGAGTCATCGTTGTGACAGCATTAATGTTGCGGCTGCTAAAGCAGTGGTTATTAGTAGTTTCTTGACAATGAGTCAGAACTTTCAAATTTTATAAGGTAGTGATAGGACATTACTTTGGTGTACGAGATTACCATAACTTTGCAGGTGGTGACACCCTAGACAAGGACTAGATCTATTTTATCACCGTTGCAATGCATGGCAAGAATGAAACAACTTGCAGTGAGCCTAGTCTATAAAATCCGCTACACTTCCCTGATACCGAAGTACATGTCAAACTACTTCCTTAACATAAATGACCGCCATAACCACAACACCAGGGGGAGCTCCACAAACCACGTTAAACCCAGATTCCAATCTAACAATGGTCTTAACTCATTCTCTTTCTATGCCACATCAATGTGTAATGCACTCCCAACAGGTGTAAAAGTAAGTGCATCTCTATCCTCCTTCAAAACCGCACTAACACAACACCTCCAGGCAACTTCAACCCTTTACTAATACCCTCCCCCATTCACATCCCGTCTCCCTTGATTGTAAATAACCTAATGTAAATAATCAAATGTATTTCTAATGTATATACTTGTTCTTATGCTATCTTAAGTCACTATGTTCTCTGCTTGCTGTACATATCCTACTAAGTAAGACCTACACTGTTTCAATGTCCATTTCTCTGTTGATGCAATTGTTGATGACTGAAGTACTGATATCAACCAAAGCTCCTCATACAACCCCACGGATTGTAAATAAGGTAAATAATTCAATGTATATAATATGATGATTAACTTGTGTGATGACTGTATTATGCTGATAGTATGTATTTGTACCATCAATTGATTAACGTGGACCCCGACTGTCAGGTTCAAACACTGATGACATCTATTAAACAAGACAAAAGGCAAAGAATCAAACAGAGACAGAATTAAATATGGACTCAGATCTGAGGAGAGACATGGCCACTGTACTGTCTGTACAGTCCTGCACCACGCTCTGCCCCAAGATTGTACTCCTCTTTCTGTATTTGACTTTCTCTCCCCCCTCCTTCCCACAGCTGCTTCCTCAGGGAAGTGGGTCGTAAACAGCCTTGCCTTCCGTTCCCGAATAGTTAAAAAAGAGTTCCATAAAATACTTCAAAGAGAGTCCCACAAAATAGTTCAAAGAGAGTTCATAAAATACTTCAAAAAGAGTTCTTCTGGAAATTGGGCAGATCCTGCCATCTGTCCGCTTGGAAGTCCAAGTGGAGTTTTACGAGCATTCTTCTTGGAAGGTTTCAGCCTTTTGTCTTTTTGTCCGGAACACAATGTAATACAAAGTTTTTTGTGATAGTTTAGAAACAATTATTCCAACACCGACTTAAACAAGTTGAAAAACTTATTCGGGTGTTACCATTTAGTGGTCAATTGTATGGAATATGTACTGAACTGTGCAATCTACTAATAAAAGTTTCAATCAATCAATCAATGAGGTTCTTTTATTATTTGTGTAAGAAAATGTGTATCAATTATAGTCTGAAGTGCAATGCACAGAGAATTCTAAACTTCTTCATTGTCACAGTCCCTGCAGTGCTTTGTGTGTCTGTCTTGTCTGTCTGGGTGTGGTCATGTGTGGGCGGAGTTGGCTTCCTGGCTTCCCAGTCTGGCACACCTGGTGCTGATCAGCCCACTCACCTGCCTGCCATCAGCTAATCACCTCCACTCCACAAAAGCCCTGGTCTCCTCACAGGATGCCGTCAGATTGTTTCACAGCTTTCCAAGTGTGCCTACCTCCTCCAAGCCTACCTGCCTGCCAAACACCTCCACTCCAGCCGACGACGCCTTTCCCTAATCCCTTGTTTGCCTAAATTAAACGCTTTGGACTTTGAATCTGCCTCTCTTGTGTGCTTTTGGGTCCGCCAGCTAGTTAAATCGTGACATTCATTTTAAATACATTATCTGCGTGCGTCACTAGATCAGCAACAAATTCTGAAAATTCGCTGATAAAGTCAGAATAGGGACTAGGGGGGCAATAGATAACAGCCAGTTGAATGTATGATGATTTATATTTAATACTTAGGTTAGGGGTAAGGTTAAGGTTTTCATTAGGTATTAGTGCGACCCCGCCACCACTTTTAAGGGGACGGGCAATATGTGCATTTGTATGGTTAGGAGGAGATGCCTCATTAAGTGGCAAAAACTTATCTGGTTTTAGCCAAGTCTCACTGAGACCGTTTTAGTGACTCTCTTAATGTGTGACTCAAACGAGAGAGTCGGGTTGAAAATAATACCCCGATTCTTTACCGAGTCGCCTTGTTTAATTGTTTGGCTGTCAAATGTTAAAGTTGTATTATTAAATAGAGGTCGGTGTCTAGCAGGACCAATAATCAGCATTTCGGTTTTCCTGGCATCAAGTTGCAAAAAGTTAGCGGACATCCATTGTTTAATTTCAATAAGACACGCCTCCAGCTGACTACAATCCGGCGTGTTGGTCAGCTTTAGGGGCATGTAGAGTTGGGTGTCATGAGCATAACAGTGAAAGCTAACACCGTATTTGCCTATGATGTCACCTAGCGGCAGCATGTAGATGCTGAAGAGTGCAGGGCCAAGGACCGAACTCTGGGGAACTCCACACGTTACCATAACATAGTCCAAGGTCACATTGTTATGGGAGACACACTGCATCCGGTCAGTAAGATAAGAGTTAAACCAAGATAGGGCTAAGTCTGACATACCAATTCATGTTTTGATACGCTCTAATAAAATATTTTGATCGACGGTATCGAAAGCAGCGCTAAGATCGAGGAGCAGCAATATAGATGACACATCAGAATCCATCGTTAGCAATAGATCATTAGTCATTTTTGCCAGGGCTGTCTCCGTAGAGTGATTTGCCCTGGAACCGGATTGAAAGGTTTCACATAGATTGTTGGACGCTAAGTGTTCATTTAGCTGCTCTGCAACAATTTTTCGAGGATTTTCGAAATAAAGGGGAAGGTGAGACACCGGTTGGTAGGTTACCATGAGGTCAGGATTGAGGTAAGGTCTTTTAAGGAGAGGATGAATAACCGCTTTTTTGAATGCTAGGGGAACAGTGCCCGAGGAAATTGATACGTTTATAATATTTAGCACTGATGGACCTAATAATACAAAGAACTCCTTGATAAGTTTCCCAGGAAGTGGGTCAAGTACACATGTTGTTTGTTTTATTCCATTTGCACATTGGAACAATTCTTCTAATGTTATTTCATCAAAAAGAGAGAAATTATTTTGGAGGGCAGTATCCGCCGTATATACAGTCGTATCTGTGTTAATATAACCCCGTTGTAGCTGGGACGCATTGTCTTTAATCTCCTTTCTAATGACTTCAATTTTCTTATGTAAGAAATTCATAAAGCCATCTGCCGAGTGGGTGGAGCTACTGGAAGGAGTCCCTGGTTGGGTTGGCGATGCTACTGTACTAAACAAAAATTTAGGACCGTTTTTATTAAGGCGGATGAGATTTGAGTAATATTTAGCTTTCGCTAAGGTAAGCATGCGTTTATAAGTTATTAAACAATCACTCCATGCTTGATGGAAAACCTCAAGTTTAGTCGCGCGCCATTTGCGTTCCAGCTTTCTACATGATAATTTCAGAGCTCTAGTTTCTTCTGTAAACCATGGCGTAATGGTTTACAGAATAATAAAAAAGAGAAGACAAATGTGTATGCATATGTAAATGTATTCAGTTATAAACAATCAGTCACTTTCTTCTTTCTCTTCACTGATCTAAACTTTATCGCTGGTAGTTTTTTCTATGTTTTTATTTAATAAGTTGTAGGTGTATTTATTTCAGTATAAAAGTGTAAAAAGTGTTTTGCTTCGGTCATGAAATGATGATAGTGGTGTGCCAGGGCATACATACATTTTATATTTAACGCTTAAATATCTGGAGTCTACATCAACTTCAGATCTATTCCTCATTTCAAAATATTTTATTTTTTTTATGTTGTTTTAACTATGTTTTTTTTATGGCAAACACACAAAATATGTAAAATATTCCACCAAAATTATTTTTCAAAGTGGAATATTTGATGTGACGTAATCGGGGTTGAAGTCGTGGGGGGTAGCAGGGGTTGTATATTGTAGCGTCCCGAAAGACTTAGTGCTGCAAGGGCTTCTGAGTATTTGTTCTGTTGTGTTTATGTTGTGTTACAGTGCGGATGTTCTCCCAAAATGTGTTTGTCATTCTTGTTTGGTGTGGGTTCACAGTGTGGCGCACATTTGTAACGGTGGTAAAGTTGTTTTTATGGCCACCCTCAGTGTGACCTGTATGGCTGTTGATCAAGTATGCCTTGCATTAACAACCAATTCGCTCTCTCTGTCTCTGCCCCTCCCTCACAAATTATTCTGCGTGCAGCACACCTTCACAATTTGTTTTGATTTTAACCCCTTCTTAAACCTGTACGTAAAAACGTGCATTGAAAATACACGCAACTCTGACTCAAAACCCCGGACATTTGAGGCTTTTAAGAAACCCCGGCTGGACACCCCGGACAGCTTCGCAAAAGAGGACGTATGGTCAGCCTAATTATAGTACATCAGGCATTTACTGTAGTTAACAGCCATATTTAATGAAGAAGGCAATGTTACTATTGTATTAATACATAAAAATAATCTTGGAGCATGATGGAGCAACCGACTCTGGCTCTATCGTAAACTTAAAAAAAAAAAATGTTGCTTTTAAAAACCATTGAAGAAGTTCAGTCATTTTTTTGTTTTTCACTTCAGATTTGAATCAAAAAGACAATGAACAATATAATTGCATCTGATTGTTACATAAAATGTCAGGTGAGTCGACAGTGGAATGGAAATCAACATCCATTATCTTATCCATGCAGTCAAAATCACCGGAAGATACGATAAGGGACCATACAAAAAACTCAAATTAAATGTGAAGTAAGAACAACACAAAGGAAAGTGGGTTTGCCAGAGCACGAATTGTAAGGGACACAAGGGACAGACTTGAATCAGCTGCTACACAAACTGTAAAAACACAACCTTTTTTCCTTGTGAGTGTATTTGACTTGTTGTTTGTCCCTATGGTCCACATGGATTATGTCTCACATGTGAAGTCGGGCACTAATGCTGGCATAAAGAGGGGCAGAATGCAAATATGAAGTCGAGAGAACATCAACATCAGTTGCATTTTTGCTGCCAACATTTAGCTTCTTGAGAGAATAAAATTGTCACTTTGAATGCAGAATATCAAATTGTCTGCTGCAGGAAGACATATTTTATAATCACGTTTAGTCATTTATTTAGCAAAAAAAACAAAAAACTTTTAAAGGTAAATACCAGAAAACGAAGAAATGGTGGTGGAGGTTGACGAAATTCAATTTATTGTAAATTTACATTTACATTTACATTTTAAATTTGGGCTGATAAATAATCACATTATTCCAAATATCAGTCCAAAGTGATCACTAAATATATTTTGACCTAGGGCTGGCCAATATGGCCTTTTATTAATATCTCAATATTTTTAAGCCATATCACGATACACAATATACATCTCGATATTTTGCCTTAGCCTTGAATGAACACTTGATGCATATAATCACAGCAGTATGATGATTCTATGTGTCTACATTAAAACATTTTCTTCATACTGCATTAATATATGCTCACTTGAAACTTTCATGCAGAGAGGGATATCACAACTAACGTATTTCCTTGAATTGCCGCCGTGGCGCTAATTAATTTAAAACCTCTTCTCACTCCTGCGCTTACCAAAGGCATGCGGTAAAAGTAAGCATGCGCTAATTATTTTAAAACCTCTTCTCACTCCGGCACTTACCAAAGGCATGCAGTAAAAATTTAAGTGTGATGTAAGCTTGGACCTTAAATCCTACTGAATAGCTCTTAATATTCTTCCCTTTATGCGATTTCAAATTACCGGTATTGAAATCAGCCTCCTCCATTTTGAAAATGATGACAGGGGAAGTGTCACTCGTGACGTCACGAGTTTGACCAGGCGGTAATACTAAGCATGCGCTAATTATTTTGCGAAGCGAGTTTGACCCGGCAGTAATTCAAGGCAGGCGCATACCACTGTATATGCCCTGCTGCAATTCAAGGAAATACGGTAAGTCAATATAACAAAACTGTATTTATTAAACAGTTATTAAGCAGTGGCACAAACATTCATGTCATTTCAAAACAGAAAGTGCAAGATTGTCAGAGACATTGACATCATGCACGTTTGTGCATGACGTCACTAAGATGACATATCAAAACAACACTAAATTAAAATGCACTTTTTGTACAGAAGGCAAATACAATAGTTACAACGAATAAAGTGCACTTTTGTGCATGATGTCACACAAGATATTTCAATAACTGTCAAATAAAAATGAGCTTCATAATAGGAAAATAAATAGTGTATGTCTTTCCCTATGTGGTAAGTTACTGCGGACGTTATCTCCTTCTGATGTTGACAAATTCTTTCATGGGGTGTTGATCTGAAAATGGTTGCTTCGGCATTTTGTGGGTGTGGCACCAAACGGAGATGTTGACATGCGGAGTTTCAAGCACTCTTCATTTTCTGGCGGTTAACTTTTCAAATGATGCTACACATTAGGAGATATATCGATATATCGCCCAGCCCTATTTTGACCCCACAGGATCCTTTACTTTAGCCGCAGATGGTTACCTAATTGGCACCGGGTTCCGTCATACGGTCAGGGATCAAGTCAAAGATGCATGAGTGAATAGACTCTGAGTGGTGTGCTGTGTGACAAATTTTGCTTCAAACTGAATGCATTAAAAATCAATCATGTATATTTAGTAAAACATTTTGGACGTGTACGTCACTGACAATAAAACTGCATGTGTTAAAATATTGTATTTTTTTTTAAAAGTTATTTTTACATTTTTGCAAGGAAGTCATTTACTGTGATTAACCATGATGAATTAGAATTCAAGTGTGATTAATCTAGTATTTTTATTTTGAACAACTCTATAATATTGTATTTTTTTTTCAATTTGATTTAGTAATTGTCTTTAATACTAATACTGTAAGTTAATATTTATAAAAATATTGTGGTGTTACTGAAAGTTAATTTAAATTTCGCAAGCAAGTAAATTAATGATTAATCTCAATTCAAAAACTGTGATTTGTAATTAAAAAAATTTTTTTTCCAAAAATAATTTATTTGATTATTCAACAGTACGAGTATTTACTTTTCTTTTAACAATTTGTATAATCATTTATCTTTTCAAATTCGATTTACTAATTATTTGTAAGTGAAATTTCATAACATATTTGGGTATTTTTTAAAGTTAATTTAAAATTTTGCAAGTCATTTGCTGTAATTAATCATGATCAATCACAATGCAAAAGTAGTGCTGTAAAATTCAATAATTTGACAGAACTACTTTTCATAAATCTTCACATTTTAAAAAAATGCATGTGCAAAATATGTAGGCTATTTTTTATGTGTTCTATAAACGTGAGTAATATACCAACCTCTACCTGGAATTTTCCTTTACTTGTTACATTTGATTGTGTTTACTGTTTATGTACATATTATTCATAATTCCATGTAATCAATTGCAAGCCTATGAGACTATTATGACAATAAGTAGAATGGCTTTTTTCTGGTCCATGGTGCCTTGGTGACTTAATAAAAAGTAAGTCATTTTTCTTTCTTATAATTAATAATAACTATTTATTCATTCAGCTTATTGTTATGCTTATGCCATTAATTAGATGTATTTTTCATTCAATTGCTATATAAGTGAAACTACTGGTATTTTTTGCATTTTCATTTGCTGTAATGCACGTCTAAAGAGAAATCATTAAATAGGAATTTCGAAGGGTCGTAAAGTGGATAGATGATTATGTAATTCCTCTGAGAGACACTGAGCCATTAAATGAGTCATATATGTGCGTGCGATCCCATTAAACTCTTCTTTGCCCTATTTATTCACACAAATTAAATTATATCACATCAACGTTGTGTGCATGCAAGTCGATCGAGTGTTTTTATTTTGTACATTATTCTTTCACAAGACACTAATTTAATTTGGGAATGTTCCTCGATCCTCATCGGTATCGGCCTATTCTTATGAATAAGCCGTTAGAGATAGGAATGGGTACCACATTTGAACTGATACAATAGCTGGTAATTGGTAACTTTCTGTGTTTTTGTGTGTGTTCATGCTGTAATGAATATTAATTTGTTCAATGATAAAATAAAAATTTAAATATTTAACATAAAACATTGAGCTAATAATGCTAACTTTGCTGTCCAGTTGGCATATCTTGTTTTGGTCCGAGTCCCATTTGTTAGTATACATTATTTCAGTTTGTCGTAGGTGTCAGGAAGTAGTCTTTGCCATTTAAGTTTCATTTTTAATTTTTTTTTGAGCCGTACAAAGTATACAAACTGTAATGGCTTGAGCTACCAAGATCCAAGTAAAAAATGCCAAATGCAAACTATACGCACTATATTGTCAAAAGAATTTGGCCACCCATCCAAATGATGAGAATCAGGTGCCCTAAACACTTGACCCGGTGTATAAAATTAAGCACTTAGGCATGGAGTCTGGTTCTCCAAACATTTGTGAAAGACGGGGCCACGCTCAGTGATTTCCTGCGTGGAACTGTCATAGGATGCCACCTGTGCAACAAATCCAGTCGTGAAATTTCCTTGCTCCTAAATATTACAAAGTCAACTTTATTATAAGAAAAGTGAAGCGTTTGGGAACAACAGCAAGTCAGCCACCAAGTGGTAGGTCACGTAAACTGACAGAGAGAAGTGCATCATGCAAAGACTTTCTGCATAGTCAGTTGCTACAGAGCTCCAAACTTCATGTGACCTTCCAATTAGCCCACGTACAATACGCAGAGACCTTCAGGGAATGGGTTTCCATGGCCGAACATCTAAGCCGTACATTACCAAGTCCAATGCAAAGTGTGGGATGCAGTGGTGTAAGCAGTGGAGAAGCCTTTTCTGGACTGATGAGTCACACTTTTCAATCGGGCAATCTGATGGACGAGTCTGGCTTTGGAGGTTGCCAGGAGAACGCTACATTTTGGACTGCGTTGTGCCAAGTGTAAAATTTGGTGGAGGAGGAATTATGGGGTGGGGTTGTTTTTCAGGAGTTGGGCTTGGCCCCTTAGTTCCAGTGAAAGGAACTTTGAAAGCTCCAGTGTCGGAGTTATTTGGTGTCGAACCCCAAGATGCAGAGACGGAGGCAGGCATTGAACAAGAAAACATGATTTAATAAAGATACTAAGACAAAATCAAACAAAACGGTACTAACACAAAGCGCGCACGGGGCGGATAACAAACTAAGGGTCTTTAGCATATAAGCTAGCAAGAAACAAAAAAGGGACTAGCGTGGAAGCTAGCGGGTAGCAAACAGGAAAAACTGGAAACAGCTAATTGCTAACAGAAACAGCTTACCGCTACGACGACCAGGACAAAATGTAGTACGACAGGTAGTAGCTGTAACAAAACGACACAATAGCAACGACAAAAGCGACATGTGGCAACGACAACACGATACAATGATCCAGCCACTGACACAAGACAAGGCAAGTACAAATAGGAGCAGGCTGATTGGCAACAGGTGTGGCCAGGTGCCAATCAACCGCAGCTGAAGAGGAACACAGCACTCAGGGAACAAGACAGGAAGCTGACAAAATAAGAGCACTAGACAGGAACTAAAGACAGGAGATACTAAACACAGAGGAAACAGACAAATGCAGAGGAAAAAACTAAAACATAGACAAAGGGTCAGGGGAAAGCCTGACATCCAGGATACCAAAACATTTTGGACAATTCTATGGGATGGCACTTCAAGTTCATATGTGAGTAAAGGCAGGTGGCCAAATACTTTTGGCAATATAGTGTAGTTGCGTGCACTGTCATGGCCATGTTTTGTGTGATCGACTAAGACTGTGTGCACAATTGCAAAAGTGAAAAAATATACCAATTAATATATCTCCCACATGAAAAAAACAAAAAATGCCAGCAGACACCAAAATAAATAAATAAAATCAGTTTTGATGAGCCCCTGAAGTCATCCAGGAGCTATACAAATATAAAATGTCATTGTTAAATAGAAAATATGTCTGATATTATTTCTGACAGTCTAAATGTATCAAAATGCATGCAGACGAAGGAGTCTCTCTCCATCTTCGGTCTTTACAGCGCTTTTGCCTTCTTTCTCACAACTATTAGTGCGTAACTGTGCCACTTTTCATGCAGATGTCGAACTAAATACATATAAAAAAGGTTCCGCCTTGAGCACTGAATGACTACATTTACACCTTACAACTCTCACTATTGTGGCTGTTCTGATAATCAGCATATATTCTGCATATACATGAAGACGGACACGCCAAATGGATTGCACTCTCTATTTTATTTAATCAAGAGACGCAATCCTTTGCACAACAATTTAGCAGCTGCGCTTAGCGTGCACAATTAATTTAGCACTTGTTTTGATTCATGCAAGCCTTTGGTAGATCAAACTGTAAGTATTGTATTTATTACACACCAGCTATTAGATTGCAACATGCATCTTTGTTGTATATTTCATTGACAAATCTGGAAGTGATGAAATTGCCATGTAAAATCACCAATGGAAATCAGTAGCATGTAGTGAAGTGAAGTGAATTATATTTATATAGCGCTTTTTCTCTAGTGCAGGGGTCGACAAGCTTTACCACTCAAAGAGCCATTTTGACCCGTTTCACAAAATAGAGAAGACAATTGGACTCACAAAACTCTTTTAAAATTTAAAATGAAATAACACAGCATAAAGAGTTTTTTTTCTGCTTTGTGCTATGTGTAAACCAGGTGTCTCAGACACTCGTCCCGCGACTTTTACATGAATTCTGCTTGTCAGCATTATACTTGTCAATCCTCCCAAATTTTCCGGGAGGTTCCCGAATTCTCACAGCAACTATTCTCGCGAATATCTACTAATGGTCACTCAAATAACAATAAGGGCATGCTATGAAACCACTGCCTTTGACGCCTTCTTCAACATGTCTTAACAGCTTACCAGCCGAGTAACTTGTTGTATGTGGCTTCCACAAATGGACGTACACGACTGCAAGGCATACTTGTTCAACAGCCATACAGGCCACACTGAAGGTTGTGATATTAACAACTTTAACACTCTTACTAATATGCGCCACACTGTGAACCCCCACAAAACAAGAATGACAAACACATTTCGGGAGAACATCCTCACAGTAACACACCATAAACACAACATAACAAATACCCAGAATCCTATGCATCCATGACTATTCCTGACTATATTATACACCCCGCTAGCGCCAACCCCATCCCATCCCCCCCCCCTCGGTGCGTCGGTTGAGGTGGGCGGGGTTGGGGGCGCGGGCGTGTATAATATAGTCAGGAATAGTCATGGAGGCAAAGGATTCTGGGTATTTGTTATGTTGCGTTTATGTTGTGTTACTGTGAGGATGTTCTCCCGAAATATGTTTGTCATTCTTGTTTGGTGGGGGTTCACAGTGTGGCGCATATTAGTAAGAGTGTTAAAGTTGTTTATATCACAACCTTCAGTGAAACCTTTTAGGCTGTTGAACAAGTATGACTTGCAATCTCATATGTGTGACGATAGGAGCAGCGAAATGCATGCGTTCGGCCGGCACTCACTGCGCAGATAGCATGCTGTAAAGGCGACATGATGACATTTTTGTAGAGGACGTTAAAAGTAAAGCCACTACGGCACGCCCTCAATAATGTAGTCCGAGTGAAAATCGGAGGATTTTAGCCCCGGGTGATGTCCGGGAGAGGCACCAAAATTCGGAAACCTCCCGAAATATTCGGGGGGGTTGGCGATTATGCAGCTGAGCAACATCAGTGGGCAAAGAGCCGCATGCGGCTCCGGAGCCGCGGGTTGCTGACCCCTGCTCTAATGAAACCCAATATCTAAGTTACATTTAAACCAGTGTGGGTGGCACTGGGAGCAAGTGGGTAAAGTGTCTTGCCCAAGGACACAACGGCAGCGACTAGGATAACGGAAGCGTGGATTGAACCTGGAACCCTCAGGTTGCTGGCACGGCCACTCTACCAACCGAGCTATACCGCCCTATGTATATGCAGTATCCAATATAAATTAGCTTCAAGCTAGCTTGAATTGTGGAACTTTACATTTGAGCGCTTTTTATCATTTTTAAGACAGTCTGCTACGTATACGCCTGTTTGTATGTGTACTACCATTCACTGTGTGGCAGTGGCGGGCTCTGCGTTTCCCACCTCGGCATTCAGTGATGTCCGACGTCAATGATTACCTCTCAAAATACCATAATGTATGTCACCAAATGAGCACTGCTGGATTAATACTATACAGAAACACATTTATACACTACTTTCATTGAATCACATCAACAGTGTACAAAATGGGCTATTTTCTGGCGCATTTAAAAATTAATAAACCCACATCAGCAATTAAAATATATCTTATGTGGTACTGTCAAAATTAAAATTGTATAAAACATGAAAAAATAAAGAAATAAAATATTTGAACTCACAATTTGTAGCACGCATTCAATGCCGTATAAGCCAGTGGTGTCGCTCGTAGTCGGTTGATTCCAGTGAAAGTGGCAGGTATTTCCCCATTTCATCTCCGGGACAATTGAGTTAGCTTCTGGGGTTGACCAACATCGTCTCACAAGATGTAGTTTCTCTTCTTGAAAATGGCCTTGCAAATATATATCTGCCATCTAATCAACATTTTGTTCTCCTACTTTGTGGGTTAAAAAAGTGAGTATTGGTGATTTCTCTGCTAGCCCGGTATGGCTACGATGCAACACTTTCTGTTTCAGTGGATTGCAACTTGTTTTATACTTTGGAATGACAAGTGAGAATCTAATCAGTCTCGTTAAATTCAGGCTTCCTAGATAGGCTTATGTCAACAACTTGTGATCTGATTGGCTTTCGCAAATGTCTATCAACTGTATGTGTTATATTTGTTTGCACTGTCTTCATTCAGAAGGCTACAGCCAAATTCATAGAGCCCTGGCAACAAGCCAGCTGACTTCTGATTGAATAAAAGCTCTAACGTAAAAACAAGCAACACTAAAGCCTGCCATGATGATAACATATACCGTATTTTTCTGACTATAAGTCACATTTTTTTTCATAGTTTGGTTGGGGGTGCGACATATACTCTGGAGCGACTTATGTGTGAAATTATTAACACATTACCGTATCAATCAATCAATCAATCAATGTTTATTTATATAGCCCCAAATCACAAATGTCTCAAAGGACTGCACAAATCATTACGACTACAACATCCTCGGAAGAACCCACAAAAGGGCAAGGAAAACTCACACCCAGTGGGCAGGGAGAATTCACATTCAGTGGGACGCCAGTGACAATGCTGACTATGAGAAACCTTGGAGAGGACCTCAGATGTGGGCAACCCCCCCCCTCTAGGGGACCGAAAGCAATGGATGTCGAGCGGGTCTAACATGATACTGTGAAAGTTCAATCCATAGTGGCTCCAAGACAGCAGCGAGAGTCCCGTCCACAGGAAACCATCTCAAGCGGATCAGTAGCGTAGAGATGTCCCCAACCGATACAGGCGAGCGGTCCATCCTGGGTCCCGACGAGCGGTCCATCCTGGGTCTCGACTCTGGACAGCCAGTACTTCATCCATCCGTAAAATATCAAATAATATTATTTATCTAATTCGCGGAAGAGACGAAAAAAATGTCAGCAATCGTCACATACACGTCAACCAATAAGAATTCGGCGGGGTAGGGTCATGGCAGAAGTGCATTGTGGGTCATGGAATGCTAACTGCTATATGCTATATGCTACTGCTGTAGCTATTAAAATGTATCGATTCATCGTTGGCGGTAACTTATAAAAACTGAGAAGGGCTGAAAAAAATGGCACCGAAACGGAAATCATGTACTGCAGATTACAAGCTGGACGTAGTGAAATATGCAGCAGAAAACGACAAGAAGAAGTGGCGCATACCTTTGGAGTTGGCAGAGTTGTTTAGAAGCGACATCGAGGAAGAAGATTTCATTGGATTTATTGATTAGGAGTGACAGATTGTTTGGTAAACGTATAGCATGTTCTATATGTTATAGTTATTTGAATGACTCTTACCATAATATGTTACGTTAACATACCAGGCACCTTCTCAGTTGGTTATTTATGCCTCATATAACGTACACTTATTCAGCCTGTTGTTCACTATTCTTTATTTATTTTAAATTGCCTTTCAAATGTCTATTCTTGGTGTTGGATTTTATCAAATGAATTTCCCCCAAAAATGCGAGTTATACTCCAGTGCGACTTATATATGTTTTTTTTCTTCTTTATTATGCATTTTTGGCCCGTGCGACGTATACTCCGGAGCGATTTACAATCTGAAAAATACGGTATCTATGGAAAGTAAATTTTAAATAAAATGTACTTTGGTTAATTTATCATTTAATAATTAAATTAATCCGCTAACGGTCACGGCTGTGGCTCTGCTGATTTGTATAGCACCGCGGCTCAAACCAGTGAGTATCCAATCACAGGACGCGTAAATGTCACGTTCAACGTGAGGCCAGCTAGAAGGCCTTACTGACACCAACCCGTGATCTGATTGGCTATCGCAATTATCTTTCAACTGTATGTGCCCATTCACGTACAGTGCACGGACGCCCGCATTGTTGATTCTGAAGGCGTCTGGCAGATTTGGTACAGCATGGCAACATAAGATAGCTGAATTCTGATTAGATAAAAACTCTAACCTGAAAACAACATCACTGGAAGGAGCATAATATGACATGAAGAGAACATGAATACTTTTAGATATTTAAGGAAAGTGAATAGAAAATTACTTTTATATTAGGTACGGCGTGGCGCAGTGAGAGAGTGGCCGTGCGCAACCCGAGGGTCCCTGGTTCAATCCCCACCTAGTACCAACCTCGTCACGTCCGTTGTGTCCTGAGCAAGACACTTCACCCTTGCTCCCGATGGGTGCTGGTTAGCGCCTTGCACGGCAGCTCCCTCCATCAGTGTGTGAATGTGTGTGTGAATGGGTAAATGTGGAAGTAGTGTCAAAGCGCTTTGAGTACCTTGAAGGTAGAAAAGCGCTATACAAGTACAACCCATTTATCATTTATTTATTTATATTTAAAGGCCTACTGAAATGAAATGTTCTTATTCAAACGGAAATAGCAGGTCCATTCTTTGTGTTATACTTCATCATTTCGCGATATTGCCATATTTTTGCTGAAAGGATTTAGTAGAGAACATCGACGATAAAGTTCGCAACTTTTGGTCGCTAATAGAAAAGCCCTGCCTTTACCGGAAGTATGTGCGCGTGACGTCACGAGTTGCAGGGCTCCACACATATTCACATTGTTTTTAATGGGAGCCACCAGCAGTAAGAGAAACTCGGACGGAGAAAGCAACAATTTCCCCATTAATTTGAGCGAGGATGAAAGATTTGTGAATTAGGATATTGACAGTGAAGGACTAGAAAAAAATAAAAATAAAAAAAGCGACGGCTCCGAGCGGCGGCAGTGTGAGCGTTTCAGATGTAATTAGACACATTTACTAGGATAATTCTGGAAGATCCCTTATCTGCTTATTGTTTTAATAGTGTTTTAGTGAGATTTTAAAGATTGTAAAGACATACTTCGAGGTCGGATGGCTGCGGTGAACACAAAGTGTCTCAGAGAGAAGTCGAGGAGCCAAGCTCACAGCTGCCTTTTAAACAGCTGCTGCAGGACGACGAATAATCCAATGATGTCTCTGTTAAGATATATATCACAATCTCCCCATTCAAAAACATGCTGGCTGACGTGTTAAAGCTTCACAACAAACAAAGAAACACCGGCCTTGTCTCGGTGCTAAAGACAGCTGCAATCCACCGCTTTCCACCAACAGCATTGTTCTTTATAGTCTCCATAATTAAATGAACAAGTTGCAAAAGTTTCAGCAACACAGATGTCCAAAATACTGTGTAAATATGCGGTTAAAGCAGACGACTTTTAGCTGCGAGTGGTGCAGTGCTAATATTTCCTGACAGTTCGTGACGTCACGCATACGCGTCATCCTTTAAAATTGCAATTTATTAAAATAAAAAGGCCGTACTGGCATGTGTTGCAATGTTAATTTCTCATCATTGATATATAAACTATCAGACTGCGTGGTCGGTAGTAGTGGGTTTCAGTAGGCCTTTAATTATGATCATGATTTCTGGTTATGTTAGACGACATACCACTGCTACATGGTATGATAATAATATGTGGGTGTTGGCCCTCTCTCCTGGCTATTGTCAGATTAGTTTAATTGTAACACAAACTACCCTCACAGGACGGACTTATGTCCTAATCAGCACTGTGATGAAACTCATCTCTCCGTGCGTGTCTATTTATTCTCGCTCTCACATGGCGTGCACCTCCTTTGAGAGTGCTGATAAACTATAGATGCTGACAGTTCCATTTGCAGGGTGCTCTGGGCTTGCGTGCAATTAACTTAATTGGGTCTTTCTGTGTTATATTGCATGTTCTACTGTCCACGTGCATGCGAAAAACATGTGTTAGGTTAATTTAGAACTTTCTAGGTAGCAGGTGTGGATGGAAGGTGTAAAAAAAAAAATGTCAACACAGTCACACATGAACTGAAATGGAGAGCTTGGCCATTTCATCCAACCCCTTCCCATATGTATATTGGCTAAATACATATAAAAAGATCCCTGGTTTGAACAGAGGTGGCACTGCTGATCCACAAATAGACATTGAGGGTGTCTCTCTTTTTACATAAGCCAAGCTTCCCTTTCCTCCTCGCTCAAATTGATGAATTAATTAATTTAACTCTTGCTCCCATTGTCATTTGTCTTCTCATGCACAAAAACAAAGTCTGCATCCCTCTTTCCTTTCCTTTTACTTGGATAGTGAATCACGCTCGTCAGCCTCCACTCTCTCTGACCGAAGTGAAGATCCCCTCAGTCTGGGGTTACTTTAGTCATCTCGAATTAACTCAAAATTAACCGCGATTAATCACATTTTTCATCATTAATAAGTGTACTATAGACAGAACATTTTCAGGTTTTTATTACCATACCTGGATAATTAGTTTGCTTTAGTTAACTGTTTTTTAAACATTATGTTATGTACAACAAGAGGGAAGGAGACAGCACGACACAGGAAGTCTCGTTCAACAGGGTTTATTGAGCTTTTGATGAGTGAGTGGAGTGTGTATGCTGCTATGTGTATGTAGTGAGTCTTAATCTGCGTTGTGTAGTTCAAGAAAAAAAAAAAAAGACACTGGCTGTCCTGAGTCGGGACCCAGGATGGACCGCTCGCCTCGAGTCGGGACCCAGGATGGACCGCTCGCCTGTGTATCGGCTGGGACATTTCTGCGCTGCGGATCTGCCTCCGCTTGGGGTGGTTTCCTGCTGGCTCCACTGTGGACGGGACTCTCACGGTTGTGTTGGATCCACTATGGATTGAACTTTCACAGTATCATGTTAGACCCGCTCGACATCCATTGCTTTCGGTCCCCCTCTCCAAGGTTTCTCATAGTCATCATTGTCACCGACGTCCCACTGGGTGTGAGTTTTCCTTGCCCTTATGTGGGCCTACCGAGGATGTCGTTGTGGTTCGTGTTGTAGTTTGTGCAGCCCTTTGAGACACTAGTGATTTAGGGCTATATAAATAATCATTGATCGATTGATTGATTGACTTCACCTAGCCGTCGTTTAACCCTTTATTGATGACCTGTGTTGGAAACACAAAACACACACACCCAGGTCTCAGCTTTAGTGGCGGACTGATTTCTGATCCTTCCAACTCAAAAGTCCGAAGCAAGAGGAAGTAAACAAATATTTATCAGAAAAAACAATAATGCACAAATCCCCATGCCTGTGTTGGAAACACAAAACACACACACACAGGTCCCAGTTTTACTTGCGGACTGATTTCTGCTCCTGTGTGGTGTAACTACCATGCGTAAATGTCAAACAATTCACACAGTCGACGCTCTACTTCTTAATTAGCAGAATTGTGCAGAAAAATAACTTAAAACAACACGTCACTTGTACCCACAACATTATTGTGTTAACTTTAAGTATTTAAGAACATTTACAAAGAATACTTACAACAGAAAGTGAAGAAACACAGAGTAGTGAAGAACCATTACTTTCCAACTCAAAAGTCAGAAGAAAGAAGAAGTAAACAAATGAAAAAACAGTGATGACACTCCCCGCACCGGACATCCAGTTCTTCAAAAATAGAAGTTGTTAATGTGTGTTGGTTTTAGAGGTGAACAAGTGCAAAAAGTGGCTGGGCAGAAAGAGGTCCGTGATCCAAACGTGAGGTCCGTGGGGCTGGAGAGAGGCGTCCTGAGGTCCGGGTACAAAGCGAGGAAGTCGAGGATTGAGAGAGGCAGTCAGGGTCCAGAGGGAGATCCAAAGAAGTGAGGCGCACAGAAAAATAACTTAAAACAACACATCTCTTGTGCCTACAACACGATTGTGTTAACTTTTCAAGTATTTAAGAACATCGAGGAAGAATATTTACAACAGAAAGTGAAGAAACACTGAGCAGTAAAGAACTATTACCTTCCAACTCAAAAGTCAGAAGCAAGAGGAAATAAACAAATGAAAAAACAGCAAAGACACTCCCCGCACCGGACATCCGGTTCTTCAAAAATAAAAGCGATACTTCAAAATAAAATATAACACCCTGTCTAGTTCATAATATAACACAACAACATCACACTATTACATGTGTGCATTCAAGATTATGTGCAGGAATTAACGAGATAGTATTTACCGGGAGTTTGTTGTTAGTGTGTGTTGGTTTAAGAGGAACAAGTGCAAAAAGAGGTCCGTGATCCAAGCGTGAGGTCCATGGGGCTGGAGAGAGGCGTCCTGAGGTCCGGGTCCAAAGCGAGGGAAGTCGAGGATCGAGGTAGGCAGTCAGAGTCCAGAGGGAGATCCAGAGAAGTGAGGCGCACAGCTCACTTCTAAGGCGACGGAGAATACTGCGGTAACAGGGAAACGACAGGGATAAGTCAGCACAAGGAGCAAGGGAACAAGAAGAGCAGACACAGGAGAGCCAGAGACGCGAAGCTTATTGTGAACGGAGAATTACGTTCCGGCGCTGGATCGTCTGCTGCTTTGGTTGTTATACTGTTGAGGCTCATCGGAACCAGATGCGCTTGTACACCATGTAGGGGACGTGTCTCTCAGCAGAGTGACAGTATGAGCATGCGCCGTATCACATTGTCCTTTTTAAACAGCTCAACACAAAAAGGACTAACACGTTTTTATTGAAAATACATTTTTTTTTTCTGTGGTGCTTTGGTGTTTTGCCAGATTTTGTATTTTTTAGGAATACACAATTTGTATTCCTGCCCTTGCAGGTGGAGCTACACTTCCATATTTAGATACCAGTTTCACGCCTTAATAAAACAAAATGTAGATTGACATGATCATAGTTTGTCAAAGATGTTTGGTGACATAATATGTGATATTTCTACCCATATAAATGCATCTGATATTCTGTACATTACATGTTCAAGTTAAAGGCCTACTGAAATGAGATTTTCTTATTTAAACAGGGATAGCAGGTCCATTGTATGTGTCACACTTGATGATTTCGCGATATTGGCAGATTTTTGCTGAAAGGATTTAGTAGAGAACATAGACGATAAAGTTTGCAACTTTTGGTCGCTAATAAAAAAGCCTTGCCTGTACCGGAAGTAGCAGACGATGTGCGCGTGACGTCACCGGTGTGAGGGATCCTCACATCCTCACATTGTTTATAATGTGAGCCACCAGCAGTAAGAGCAATTCAGACCGAGAAAGCGACGATTTCCCCATTAATTTGAGCGAAGATGAAAGATTCATGGATGAGGAAAGTTAGAGTAAAGCACTAAGAAAAAAAAAGAAAAGGCGACGGCTCCAGACGGCGGCAGTGGGAGCGTTTCAGATGTAATTAGACACATTTACTAGGATAATTCTGGAAAATCCCTTATCTGCTTATTGTGTTAATAGTATTTTAGTGATATTATAAAGTCATACCTGAAAGTCTGATGGCTGCGGTGAACGCCAGTGTCTCTGAGAGAAGCTGAGGAGCCAAGATCACAGCTGCCTTTTTGAGCTGCAGGATGAGGTCGCGTAATCCACTCAGGTCTCCGGTAAGAGCCGACTTAATATCACAATTTTCCCATCCAAAAACTGGCTGGTTGACATAGAGAAACATGTTCGCTTGACCGCTCTGTGTTAAAGCTTCACAACAAACAAAGAAACACCGGCTGAGTTTCGGTTGCTAAAGGCAGCTGAAATCCACCGCTTTCCACCAACAGCATTCTTATTTGACGTCTCCATTATTAATTGAACAAATTGCAAAAGATTCAGCAACACAGATGTCCAAAATACTGTATAATTGCGCGATGAAGAGAGACGACTTTTAGCAACAAGTGCCAGTCCAAATACATTCGCTGTTTTTCGTAGTACTCCCTTGACCATCGTAGCTGGCTCTCCGGTGGACAAATGGACAAAGTTTTTCGCTAAGTAGAATCACAGCTGACCTGGACATTCAAAAATTCTCTTTCCGTTCCTGTGACACAACACACTCGTTGACAAACATATCCAAACAGGGTGCCGTTCTTCCAGGCCTTATCCAAAACCGTTGCTCAACTGCTAAGTTGCCGTCTGAGATGTGTTGTAACCCAAATAGCTGCAATCGCACGTTACGATACCACTTGTTATGAAGCTGGCTGTGGCGCGTTCTTTCTGACGTCACTTCCTGTGTGGGGCGCTGTCTTTATGGCGTTACTTCTTCTCCAAAGTAATCTTGTAAACGATCTCTGAGTCCATACATAGCTACAAGCCGAAGATTCACGAAATACGTGGTGCACTTACCTGTGTAAAAAAATTACCATATTTTTGCGGACTATAAGTCGCAGTTTTTTTCATAGTTTGGCCGGGGGTGCGACATATACTCCGGACTAGCTTATGTGTGAAATTATTAACACATTACTGAAAATTATATAAATAATAATATTATTTATCTCATTCGCGGAAGAGATGAAGAAAATGTCAGCAATCGTCAAACACACGTCAGCAATCGTCACATACACGTCAACCAATAAGAATTTGGCGGGGGAGGGTCATGGCAGAAGTGCATTGTGGGTCTTGGAATGCTAACTGCTATATGCTACTGCCGCAGCTACTAAAATGGATCATTTCATCGTTGGCGGTAACTTATAAAAACTCAGAAGGGCTGAACAAAAATGGCACCGAAAAGGAAATCATGTACTGCAGATTACAAGCTGGACGTAGTGAAATATGCAGCAGAAAACGACAAGAGGAAGCGCCGCATACCTTTGGAGTTGGCAGAGTTGTAATGAAGCGACATCGACGAAGAGGATTTCATCGGATTTATCGATTAGAAGTGACAGATTTTTTTGGTAAGCGTATAGCATGTTTTATATGTTATACTTATTTGAATGACTCTTAGCATAATATGTTACGTTAACATACCAGCCACGTTGTTATGATCCGCTGCCCGGATCATATATTCTGGTTTTGTTCTGGTTTTTGCTGCTAATGTTTGCCTTAGTTCCTGGTTTGTTCGGTTACCGTAGTTTCTTATTTGTTTCACCTGCTTCTTGTTTCCGAACGTACACCTGTTTGTAATTACTTTCCTTATTTAAATGATAAATGATAAATGGCTTGTACTTGTATAGCGCTTTTCTACCTTCAAGGTACTCAAAGTGCTTTGACACTACTTCCACATTTACCCATTCACACACACATTCACACACTGATGGAGGGAGCTGCCATGCAAGGCGCCAACCAGCACCCATCAGGAGCAAGGGTGAAGTGTCTTGCTCAAGACACAACGGACGTGACGAAGTTGGTACTAGGTGGGATTTGAACCAGGGACCCTCGGGTTGCGCACGGCCACTCCCCCACTGCGCCACGCCGTCCCTATTTAAGCCTGCCTTTTCGGTTGACTCGTCCTCGTTTCCTAGCTTTTGTTGCACGCAACAAGTGACGACGCTGATTCACGATTCTGGTAAACCTGCTTTGTACTTGCTAGTTTCCGCGCTATGCTTTTGTGTTTTTATAGCTCCCATGCTAGTTCTTTGCTTTGCCTTTTTGTGCCTAGTGCAAATTTGGTGGTGAATAGACTTTTTTCAAGAGGGGAGGAGTCTACCCCCCTCCTGACCTCCCTCCACCAAACCTTAAGGACAATCTCAGACCACAGGGAGCGCGTTTGGGATCCGCTTCTTGAGGGGGGGGGCTAGTGCTGGGAACTGTGCTAGCGAGGTAGCACAGCTGCGCCCAACCAAGCCGCAACCTCCGGCGAGGCCACTACCACCGGTCTTTTGACCCACCAAGCCGTAACCTCCGGCGCGGCCTCCACCACTGGTATTTCGGCCTGCCAAGCCGCAACTCCCAGCTAGACCTCCACCACCGGTCTTTCGGCCCGCTAAACCGCAACCTCCGGTGCGGCCTCCACCACCGGTATTTCGGCCTGCCAAACCGCAACCCCCAGCTAGGCCACCTCCACCTGCATCACGGCTAGCTGCACCACGGCAAGCACCTCTAGCTAGTCCAAGCCCTAGTCCAAGCCCTTTTTCAAGCCGTAGTCCAAGCCCTAGTCCAAATCCGAGTCCGAGTCATAGTCTTAGTCATAGTCATTGTCATAGTCCAAGTCCGAGTCCTAGTCCGAGTTCTTGTCCGAGTCATAGTCCGGGTCCTAGTCCTAGTCTGAGTCCTTGTCCTAGCCCTAGCGTTAGTCATATTCATAGTCATAGTCCCAGTCCTAGTCCTAGTCTGGTTTTCACACCAGCACCTGACCCAGGTCTGGATCCCACTCCAGCACCTGTCCCTAGGCTGGATCCCACTCCAGCACCTGTCCCTAGGCTGGATCCCACTCCAGCACCTAAGCCCAGGCTGGATCCCACTCCAGCACCTGACTCTAGGCTGGATCCCACTCCAGGACCTGACTCTAGGCTGGATCCCACTCCAGCACCTGACCCTTGGCTGGATCCCACTCCAGCCCCTGACCCTTGACTGGATCACACTCCAGCACCTGACCCGAGGCTGGATCTCACTCCAGCACCTGATTCCACGAGGACGAAAACTCCACCTGTTCCCACGATGACGACGATGCCGCCTGTCTCCACGACGACGACGTCTCCGCCTGCTTCGTCTGCTGCACCCGCAACTGCTTCGTCTGCGGCACCCGAGCCTGCTTGGTTTGCTGCACCAGCGCTGGCTTTGTCTGCTTCACCAGCCCTTCGTCTGCTGCACCCACGCCTGCTCCGCCTGCAGCACCCGCGCCTGCTTTGCCTGCAGCACCCGCGCCTGACTCGTCTGCTGCTGCGTCCACGCCTGACTCGTCCGCTGCCTCCAAGCCCGCCACGACGACGGCGCCGATGCGCCCACCTCTACATCGGCCACGGATGTGGCCCTGCCCTGGTCGTCCTCCTCGCCAAGCGCATCCACATCCCCGTCGGCCACGGATGTGGCCTTTTCTAGGTCGCCCACCTAGACATTCATGCGTCATATAACGTACACTTATTCAGCCGGTTGTTCACTATTCTGTATTTATTTTAAATTGCCTCTCAAAGGTCTATTCTTAATTTCCCCCCCAAAATGTGACTTAAACTCCAGTGCGACGCATATATGTTTTTTTCCTTCTTTATTATGCATTTTCGGCCGGTGCGACGTATACTCCGGAGCGATTTATAATCTGAAGAATATGGTATCCAAGGAGGGAAACCTTAAACGATGGTTTAGTGTGGCTGACACGGGGCTTAATATAAATGTATATTCGTTTAATGAGTTATCCTAACAAAACAGTGAATAAATAAATGAGTAAATAAATTAATATACAATAAGTAAGTCAACAAATATTAGTGACAAGAATAAACAAAACTAAAGACTTCCAGCCTCTGTCTTTCATTCCTGCTGAGTTTATATTCCATTTTACTAAAACAGTTACAGTAACAATCTACATTTATTGTTTTCAATGCACTCAACTGTAATGTAAATAACTGATTTATAATCACATCTTCGACCTTGAACTTAATCGTGATGGCAAAAGATCTGATAGTTTAAGGTTTTAATGAGTAGATAGACGAAACGTACCATGTAAATGGTAAATGGATTATACTTGTATAGCGCTTTTCTACCTTTTTATTTTTTTATTTAAGGAACTCAAAGCGCTTTGACACTATTTCCACATTCACCCATTCACAAACTGATGGCGGGAGCTACCATGCAAAGCGCTAACCAGGACCCATCAGGAGCAAGGGTGAAATGTCTTGCTCAAGGACACAACGGACATGACTCGGATGGTAGAAAGAGGGGGTTGAACCAGGAACCCTCAGTTTGCTGGCACAGCCACTCTCCCAACTGCGCCACACCGTCATGATAAAGCCCTCAACTTTCTCTGCAAAGCATTGTGGCGGGTTGTCCGAAGCTTAAACAGCAAACAAAGTGATTTTAGTACAAACGTTTTATTTACCCAATATCAAAAAGTACAGAGTTGGATTAAATTGCCCATGCAAACAGACAGCGCGGATGATTGAAATCATGCGAATCACAATCATAATATTGGTCTAGTGGCTTTTTATATGTTTCCCTCATGTGTCAAGGTTCCGTAGTTTTGCAACTGCTTGCTCCGCAACAACCGTGGATCCCTTAGTCATAACAAACGATCAAAACATTTCGTAGAATGGTTAGAATGACCACAAATTCAACTTTCACCTACTGTACATATGATCTTCCAGTGATTCAGAGGCTGTTAGATAGACTTTCTTTTTGAACTAAAACAGACACAAAATATGGTATAAAAGGTCAGAAATTCCACTACAGCATCTTTACGGGCAACGATGTCAGGCATTTGACCTCTGCGTCAAGTTAAAGCGTGTGCTGTCACACGGACTAAGTTGAGTTGACAAGCAAAGTGCTGCTCGATGCACAACACACCCAAAAACAAAACGTAAAGTTATAATGTGTCCACGCGGCTGCCATGGCCGTGCATCACTGTGATGGAGTGACATGAGGCGGGTGGCGGGGAGACAGGAAACAGACACCTTTCCTTCGGTCCCCATCTAAGAGGTGACAGCAACACACCTTGCTGACTTCAAGGACAACACATATATCTGTAGAATAATCTGCTCTGTGAGTTCACTGTTTATTCATCTCTGCCATTAACGTCCGATTTTCTTTGCGTGGTTTGTTTCTTTGGGAGCTCACATAAACACGGACCTTTCCTAAACTGTGTTTGCCGTTTTAAATGAAGCAATCTCAGCCGTGGTTTAACTTAGTACATTCATGTTACAGCAGACTGATGATGGAGATTTTTTTTTTTTTAAACAACCGTCTGTTTTGCAGCAATTATTTTTTTAAAAAGGACTTTTGGATTCATAGGTCAACTTTGTTTTGTTTTGTTTTGTTTATCCTATCTTGCTCTGAAACACACCTTTCAAACATAAGTGGATGTATCAGTGTGTATTATGTGTATCCTCACTGGACCTGTGTAATGGCACTTAATAGCAGGCTATTGTCAGTGTTTTAGCAAATGTGCAATTTAATTAGATAAATGCAGTGATGTACAATTTTTTTTGGACAGTGAAGCTTTTAAGATTGGTCTCTATACATCATTACAAGTGATTTAGAGTTATTTTTTTATTTAAAAACAGAGAACTTCTTACATTCTTTAGTCTGGACCCCAGGATGCAGAGCAAGCTGTTATGGTCCAGTGGGGGAAGAAGACAGCACAGATGCAGGGACGTCGTTTAACTCTATTTATTATCACAAAGGAATGAGGTGATTAACTAATCCAAAATATATGTGGTGCGACTATGTGTAGTGACTATCTGAGGCGTGTTACCAGGAGTGTTGAGCGAGGTGAGAAAGTCCAGAGGTCCAGGGACAGGCAGGAGGCATTAAGGTCCGTGTGCAGGTGGGAGGTGTAGATCCAGGAAGGCAGCCAGGGAACCAGAGGGAATACGGGTAGATGAGACACACAGCTCGAAACCAGGAAACGGAGGAGCACTGCTGGATGGCGACAAGGGACACAAGACAAACGAACACAGAGTTAAAGTTAAAGTACCAATGATTGTCACACACACACTAGGTGTGGTGAAATGTGTCCTCTGCATATGACCCATCCCCTTGATCACCCCCTGGGAGGTGAGGGGAGCAGTGAGCAGTAGCGTAGGCGTGCCTGGGAATCAAATTTGTCCTCTGCATTTGACCCATTCCCTTGATCACCCCCTGGGAGGTGAGGGGAGCAGTGGGCAACAGGGGTGCCGCACCCGGGAATCTTGGAATTTTGGTGATTTAACCCTCAATTCCAACCCTTGAGGCTCAGTGCCAAGCAGGGAGGTAATGGGTCCCATTTTTATAGGAGGTCTGTGCTGAAGAAGCACATACAAACGTACATACATACATACAAACATACATACATACATACATACATACATACATACATCCATCCATCCATCCATCCATCCATCATCTTCCGCTTATCCGAGGTCGGGTTGCGGGGGCAACAGCCTAAGCAGGGAAACCCAGACTTCCCTCTCCCCAGCCACTTCGTCTAGCTCTTCCCGGGGGATCCCGAGGCGTTCCCAGGCCAGCCGGGAAACATAGTCTTCCCAACGTGTCCTGGGTCTTCCCCGTGGCCTCCTACCAGTTGGACGTGCCCTAAACACCTCCCTAGGGAGGCGTTCGGGTGGCATCCTGACCAGATGCCCGAACCACCTCATCTGGCTCCTCTCGATGTGAAGGAGCAGCGGCTTTACTTTGAGTTCCTCCCGGATGGCAGAGCTTCTCACCCTATCTCTAAGGGAGAGCCCCGCCACACGGCGGAGGAAACTCATTTCGGCCGCTTGTACCCGTGATCTTATCCTTTCGGTCATGACCCAAAGCTTATGACCATAGGTGAGGATGGGAACGTAGATCGACCGGTAAATTGAGAGCTTTGCCTTCCGGCTCAACTCCTTCTTCACCACAACATACATACATACCGGTACCAAAATTTATTTCTTGATACTTTTCCAAATAAAGGGGACCACAAAAAAAATTCATATTGGCTTTATTTTAATAGAAAACCTGACAATACATTAAATATAATTTTTCTAGTGTACTCAAAAAAATTAAAATTAAAAGGACTTAAACATGCAGGGCTTTTCTTGTTGAATTTAAAGAACAATTTCAAATTGTATTTATTAGCTATAGTCTGCCATAATCTCAGATTAGGTTAGAATAGAATAGAGTGGTTTATTGACATTGTATAAAATGCTTCAAGATTTATTGTTGCCACTATTGGTCTGGCTTTGAGACAAATACTATTATTATTAACTACTAAAAACATAGCAGGTAAAACACATACTGTTAAAAATAAAGCACAAATTTATCAACATTTGCACAGTAGTGAGCGAGGTAACTATATTATGATCTGGAAGGATGTTGGGTGGATCTTACAGAGTTCACTGTTTACGTCGCTAGATATCTGATGCCTGTTTGTAACTCACAATTTTGTTCGCAAGTACAATATTATTTTTTACTTTTGTTTATTTTTCACTATTTATATTATGTTGCTCAAATAATATTGTTTAACATAATAAAATATAATTTTATTGTGTTTGTTGTACTTGTCCAGGGTGTACCTGCAGCTGAGATAGGCTCCAGCACTCCCGGCTACCCCAAGAAGGACAATCGGTAGAAAGTTAATTGACGGCTAGATGTTTGCTGTTTGTCTCATATTCCTGTATGTATATATTGTTGGATTATTTGTATATAACATTCGTTTGGTTTTTTTTGTTTTTTTGTCTAAACTACGTCACAAAAAATTGTCCGAATTGTATTTTTAAAGTATGGGACATTTTTCCAAAACAATGGAAAAATTTAGAAAATTAAAGGCAATTATTAAAAAAAAAGTCTCATTGAAAAAATAGAAAAAAATATGCACTTCCATCTTGCCTATAATTTAAGCCTATAGTATTCAAAGCTTGCCTCTGGTGAGGGCGGTCGCAATTCTCTCTGTTCCCTCCTTCCCTGTTTGCGCTCTGCGTCTTGTCCTTGTCTGAACTTTTTTAAAGCCTCTTTCTTTGCGCTGTCCTCTAATCCAAATATAAATATGAATATGATCAGCTGGATTCTTGACGCAATTGACACAGCCTTTTCGATAAGAAAAAGAGGTTCAGGGCAGCCGGCTGCCCTGATGGAACCATCGCTGCGGGGTACTTGAGGGACTCCTGGAACACATGGAGGATCATGTGCCTCTCAGCCCTTTCGATCGAGGACGTCGAAGACATTTACCTATTTGGAGCTGTGATCGCGGGGCACTTGCTGGTTGGACTGGGCATTGCTCTGGTGTATCGACAAATTTGGAAGACGATGGCAGCCACTCAAGGGGCCCAACTGCTGTTCAACGCAATGGAAGGATTGGGTCGGCCTGTGGGAACACAGACTGGAGCGATTTCCGAGTTGAATCGCAAAATGGATCTAATCTTGGACGAGTTTGCAGATAAGGAATAATTAATTGGAATTGAAGAAATCCAGCACGGACAAACAGAGGAGATAAGTCACTATTTTTGTCTTCTCGAAGAAAAAAAAACTCTTAATCTACGATTTGGACTCCCTTGAATGGCCTTGACACAGGAACAGGCTGTTCTGAAGAAAATCTCCTGGGAACTCTTCAAAGATAGACGCTTTTGACCTTCCTTTTTGTCAACAACACCTGCAGTCGAACTTTGATCGGCTTCAGTCATACAAAAACATTCATCATCTCTCCCAAGTTAATTGGGCATATATGCACACATGACCCCCACCCTTGAAATCAACGCCTTCACCACTGCTTAATTCCTCCGGGGCTGTGGATGGCTGAGCAGCGCTATACAGCGGCAGCGAGTCTCCTCAAACCCACCCCCTCCCTATGTTGCAAGTTGGTGTGATATACGTACCATGTTTAAATGTGTGCCATGCTATGTGAGGTTTTTTTCCTTGGACTCAGTCTGGACCCCTCCTGAGGGTCTAGCCTTAGACTGATATTTTTTTTACTCCCCCCCTCTCTCCCAATGTCACCCTCTTCTCACCTTTTTAAGGAGCGCCGTAAATGGCTGATCCGTTGGCGGTCTTGTCTTGTCCCCCCCTGTAACGTATGTCTGCTCTTAGCGGGACTTGTACCAAAAAATCAATCTAGTTGTACTTGTGCAATGACAATAAAGATCTATTTTATTCTATTCAATCAGATATGTATGCACTGATTTTAAAATGTTTTACATTATTAGTTTTTTTTTATAACTAATAATTAAAAAATAGAAATCCCCCAGATTTGAATTTGTCTCCTCTAACAAATGTGCATTCTTGTACATGTTTTTTTCCCTATTGTGTTTATATAACAACTGTCATCTTGAACGCACTAATTGAGAATTTAATTAGTGGAGCCAGCAGAAAGCCGTGTCACCAATTGGAGAAATGTCATTAAACAACATCAAGTGTGTGAGAAAGAGCAAGGCTCTGCTCGTAGAATCTTTTATTACATTTATCCGTTATGTAAATTCTTGAATAAGCTTTGCAATATTTCCATCTTCTATCAATGAACTATAGAAGATTCCTCATATCAATACACATGAGGGAAGCGGGCTACTCTGTCAGTTTATCTGTAACATATTCACCAGTTAGCTTCAACCTTGTAATTGAATTTGATGAGACGTCAACATGGTGATGACATGATTGATTTGCACTGCACAAACACTGCATCACTTTATTTTTACCCATTTGTTAATTAGTGGTGTTAATGTTTGTGTGTGCCATGCACAGAAGAACCATTTAATGTCTTTAAATTCCTAGGTTGATCTGTTGACATACGCAACCAAAATTGATTTGAAGTAAAGCATATGCCTAAATGTACACGGAGTGTCTCAATAAAACCTTTTCACTTCCAATACCGATATTTTAGCCTTGAGTATTAATGGCAGCCCAAGTCCTACCTACTTGTATTATTTTGTAGTGTGGAATGTTCGAAAAGGTTTACTCAAGTGCAAGTACTCAAAAAGATGGAACAAGTGCATTGTTAGTGTTTATGAAAAGCACTAACCTATTTATTATTAACCGTCTAAAATGGATTTATGTTGTCTTTAATTTGAAGTGGATTGAAACTCATGACGCAAACAGTTGAATGATACAGACACATTTGTTATTAAATACTTTCTACTTTTGCCTAAAGACTTTAAGTATTAAGCAACTAAGAATTAGATGTATTCATTTTGCCCAAAATGTTATTTTAGACTTTAATATTTAATTAATGACACTCATTATGTAGATCTAACTTGTGTGCTGTTGCGTGCTTAACCTTCGTTTTGCTGCTAGCTCCTAGTAGCCCATAGCCGACCATGTTTTATTTTGGTAAATGACTTCAATAAAATATGCTGAACAAAAATGGAAACACAACCCTTTTGTTTTTGCTCCCATGTTTCATGAGTTAAACTGAAATGTAAAACTTTTACTATATACAAAAAAGATCTCTTCCTGTCATATTTTGTTCACAAATCTGTCTAAATCTGTGTTAGTGAGCATTTCTTATTTGCCAAGATAATCCATCTCACCTCACAAGTGTGGCGTATCAAGATGCTGATTAGACAGCAAGATTATTACACAGGCGAGAGGGGAGACCGAAAGCAATGGATGTCGAGCGGGTGTAACTTGAAAGTCCAGTCCATAGTGGATCCAATATAGTAGCGAGAGTCCCGTCCATAGTGGGGCCAGCACGAGACCATCCCAAGTGGAGACGGATCAGCAGCGCAGAGATGTCCCCAACCGATGCACAACCGACCCATCCTGGGTCCCGACTCTGGACAGCCAGCATTTCATCCATGGCCACCGGACCTGTGTCATCCCCGCCCCCCTCCACAAGGGACAGGGGGGCAGAGGAGAAAAAGAAAAGAAATTGCAGATCAACTGGTCTACAAAGGGGGTCTATTTAAAGGCTAGAGTATATAAATGAGTTTTAGGATGGGACTTAATTGCTTCTACTAAGGTAGCATCTCGAACTGTTACCGAGAGGACATTCCAGAGTACTGGAGCCCGAAGAGAAAACGCTCTATAGCCCGCAGACTTCTTTTTGGCTCTGGGAATCACTAATAAGCCGGAATTCTTTCATCGTAGATCAAACCGCTCTCCCACACGACGACACACACGCTGTCTGTCATCTGCCCTGAACTGTGAAAATCGGGATTCATCCGTGAAGAGAACACCTCTCCAGCGTGCCAGATGCCATCGAATGCGAGTATTTAGCCCACTCAAGTTGGTTCCAATGATGAACTGCAGTCAGGTCGAGACCCCGATGAGAACGACGAGCATGCAGATGAGCATACTTGCCAACCTTGAGACCTCCGATTTCGGGAGGTGGGGGCTGGGGGCGTGGTTGGGGTGGGGCGTGGGTGGGGGGCGGGGCGTGGTTAAGAGGGGAGGAGTATATTTCCCCCTAGATTCACCAAGTCAAGTATTTCATATATATATATATATATATATGCAGTCAAGAAAATAGGTATTTGAAAACCTTGACTATATATATATATATATATATATATATGTGTATATATATATATATATATATATATATATATGTGTATATATATATATATATATATATATATATATATATATGTATATATATATATATATATATATATATATATATATATATATATATATATATATACACAGATTTAGACAGATTTGTGAACAAAATATGACAGGAAGAGATCTTTTTTGTATATAGTAAAAGTTTTACATTTCAGTTTAACTCATTAAACATGGGAGCAAAAACAAAAGGATTGTGTTTCCATTTTTGTTCAGCATATTTTATTGAAGTCATTTACCAAAATAAAACATGGTCGGCTATAGGCTACTAGGAGTTAGCAGCAAAACGAAGGTTAAGCACGCAACAGCACACAAGTTAGATCTACATAATGAGTGTCATTAATTAAATATTAAAGTCTAAAATAACATTTTCGGCAAAATGAATACATCTAATTCTTAGTTGCTTAATACTTAAGTACTTTAGGCAAAAGTAGAAATCATTTAATAACAAAGGTGTCTGTATCATTCAACTGTTTGCGTCATATATATATATATACTGTATTTCCTTGAATAGCCGCCGGGCATGTAATATGCGCCTGCCTTGAATTACTGTCGGGTCAAACTAGCTCCCCAAATTTAGAAGCGCATGCTTACTTTTAACGCCGGGTCAAATTTGTGACGTCATGAGTGACGCTTCCCCTGTCGTCATTTTCAAAATGACGGAGGAGTTTATTTATGTTTTTATCATGTGTAAACCAGGGGTCTTGTTCCACAGCCATACAGATCACACTGATGGTTGTGATATAAAACAACTTTACCACTCTTACCAATATGCGCCACACTCTGTGAACCCACACCAAACAAGAATAACAAACACATTTCCGTAGCACATCGGCTCTGTAACACATTATAAAAGCAACATAAGAATTACCTAGAATGCTATGCATCCATTTCTGTTGGCTATATTATACACCCCGCTAGCACCAAACCAAGCCCCCCCCTCCTCTCTCCGTGCGTCGGTTGAGGTGGGCGGGGTTGGGGGGCGCGTGTATAATATAGCCAAGAGTTATGGATGCATGGCATTCTGGGTAATTATTATGTTAAAATCCGGGAGGGTTGGCAAGCATGCAGATCAGCTTCACTGAGACGGTTTCTCACAGTTTGTGTCCGGGTGGCTGGTCTCAAAAGATACTGGAGGTGCACCTGCTGGATGTAGAGGTCTTGGGCTGGTGTGGTTACATGTGGTCTGCAGTTGTGAGGCCGGTTGGATGTACTACCAAATTCTCAGAAACGCCTTTGGAGATGGCTTATTGTAGAAGACGAACATTGAATTCCCGAGCAACAGCTCTGATGGACATTCCTGCAGTCAACCTGCCAACTGCCCGCTACCTCAAAACTTGTGACATTGTGGGATTGTGCTGTGTGATAAAACTGCACATTTCAGAGAGGCCTTTCATAGTGGGCAGCCTAAGGAACACCTGTGCAATAATCATGCTGTTTAATCAGCATCTTGACATCCCACACTTCTGAGGTGGGATGGATTATATAGGCAAATAAGAAATGCTCACCAACACAGATTTAGACGGATTTGTGAACAATATTCGAGAGGAATAGGTCAAAAACAAAAGTGTTGTGTTTATAATTTTGTTCAGTATATCATATCCTGTAAGACTGCTGGTTGGATTGCCCCTATGAATGTTTGCCTGGAGTCGCAAGAGACTCTGCTTGTGATGAAAGTGCAGTTATTAAATAGGCTGCGACATCAAACTGAAGCAATCACTGCAGTGCCCCATGTGCTTGTTACATGTGAGTGACGGAAAGTTAATTTCACTTGCAATCTTCCTGTCCAAGAAACACACATCATGAGTTGTTTAAAGGCCTACTGAAACCCACTACTACCGACCACGAAGTCTGATAGTTTACATATCAATGATGAAATATTAACATTGCAACACATGCCAATACAGCCGGTTTAGTTTACTAAATTGCAATTTTAAATTTCCCGCGAAGTGTCCTGTTGAAAACGTCGCGGAATGATGACGTGACGTTATTGGTTGTAGCGGACATTTTATCCCAGCACCACTCACGGCTAAAAGTCGACTGATTTAATTGCATAATTACACAGTATTCTGGACATCTGTGTTGCTGAATCTTTTGCAATTTGTTCAATTAATAATGGAGACTACAAAGAAGAATGCATTTGGTGGAAAGCGGTGTATTTTGGCCGGCTGTAGCAACACAAACACAACCGGTGTTCCTTTGTTTGTTGTGAAGCTCTAATATGGAACAGAGCGGTCAAGCAAACATGTTTCTCTACCACATGTCAACCGGCAGGTTTCAGTGAGAAAATTGCGGTAATAAGTTGGCTCTTACCGTATAAATGAGCGGAGCTTGTGTCGTTCTTCCTGCAGCTGTCAAAGAGGCAGCTGCGACTTTCTTGGCTCCTCCATGGCTTCACTCAGAGACACTGGCGGTCACCACACCCCTCCGACTTTCAGGTATGACTTTATAATCTTACTAAAACACTAGTAACACAACAATCAGGTAAGGGATTTTCCAGAATTATCCTAGTAAATGTGTCTAATAACATCTGAATCGCTCCTGCCCTCGTCTTTTTTTTTTCTTCTCGTCCTTCACTCTCACTTTCATCATCCACGAATCTTTCATCCTCGCTACAATTAATGGGGAAATTGTCGCATTCTCGGTCAGAATCGCTCGCGCTGCTGGTGTCTATGATTGTAATCAATGTGCAGATTTAAGGAGCCCTCACACCGGTGATGTCATGCGCACATCGTCTGCTACTTCCGGTACAGGCAAGGCTTTTTTTATTTGCGACCAAAAGTTGCGAACTTCGATGTTCTCTTCTAAATCCTTTCAGCAAAAATATGGCAATATCGCGAAATGATCAAGTATGACACATAGAATGGACCTGCTATCCCCGTTTAAATAAGAAAATCTCATTTCAGTAGGCCTTTAATTGTAAATATTAAGCATTCAACCCAGAGAGATATTTATTCTACTTGGAACATTTAGCTCACTTTCTCTCACATTTATAAAACTTTTCTCGTATTTACTTAGTTTTCTTCACATTTGGAATAAATATTGAATGGGGAAGTTACATTTTAACACTAAATGTTGAATCTACATCTAAATGTTAAATGTGGATAATTTTATATTTCATTACATTTATATTGAGCATTTAGATTTAACACTTACATTCAATATCACATTTAAATTGAACATTTATATTTAACATTGAGATGTAACAATTAGATTCACTATTTAAATTCGACCTCAGATATGAAGAAAATAAGAAAAATGTGAGAAAAGTGATATAAATGTGAGAACAGCAGACTAAATATTCAAGTTACATCTGTTTGAAAAGTGTGGTAGATTTTTACATTTGGCCCCCCATACTATAACATCGTTGGTCTAAAGCATTGACATTGGTACGCAGGCTTCATCTAGTGGAGCCAAAACAAATCACTTAATTAAATATTGTATGTGCAATTAATTTTTTTTAATTCATAATTTAAGTACAGTGTTTTACAGTATTTTGCTATATTCAAACACAGTTTTCCTGTTCAAACTGTGTGTAATGTTACAGTGGTCATGTATATTAGTGCCTCAGACTGGAAGTCTCTGCAGAGAGTGGTGAGGACGGCGGAAAAGATCATCAGGACTCCTTATCCTCCTATCCAGGAAATTGCCTGACCAGGGCTAATAAAATCTGTAGAGTCCTCCCACTTCCACCAAGGACTGTTTTTACTGCTGAACTCTAGAAAGAGGTTCCGAAGCCTCTGTAGCAGAACTTCCAAGTTCTGTAACAGCTTCTTCCCTCAGGCCGTAAGACTGTTGAACGCATCATAATAATCCGCTCAATTCCCCCCTAAAAACGGATTAACTTGCTGGAATATAGAGACAATATAACATACATCCATAAACGTGGATGCATATGCAAAAGTGCAATATATTTATCTGGACTGTAATATATTTATTTATATTTGCACCTTATTGCTCTTTTATCCTGGACTACCATGAGCTAATGCAACACAATTTTGTTCTTATCTGTACTATAAAGTTCAAGTTTGAATGGCAATAATACAGAAGTCTAAGTCTAACTCGAAGTCTATTAAACACTTATTGAATAAAAAATATGCCTTATTTTAATAAATACTTAAACCTGCTCCATCCATCCATCCATGTTCTACCACTTGTCCCTCTCGGGGCCACGGTGGGTGCTGGAGCATATCCCAGCTGCACTGAGGCAGAAGGCCAGCGTACACCCTGGACAAGTCGCTACCTCATCGCAGGGCCAACACAGATAGACAGACGACTTTCACAATCACATTCACACACTAGGGCCAATTTAAGCCCCATTGCTACTATATTTAAATGACGGCCATTATGGTGGTACTTGGAGAGCCTAGTGTTTTCTGAGGTGGTACTTGGTGAAAAAAGTTGGAGAACCACTGCTCTAAAGAAAAATGTTTAAGTCTTTGCTGCAGTTCTGCTAACAATAACAACATGCTTTGTGTTTCTTCCAACGTTCAATACTCATACCCAGATAGAAAAATTAGCTATCCCCTAAGCTCATTTGTTATGCAGACATGCAAGCATAATTACTGACCAAACTCTAACATGTGTACAGAATTTAATGAGTGTTTTTGCAGGGTCCACACATCGTTGAGTCATAATCTTTTGTGTAAGCAAAAAATTACCTATTTCCCTTTGGTGCTTAAACAATTCATAAGGCACTTTTTATTTACACGTAAATAATAACCTGGCAGGTTGCAAATGCAATTAGCAGTTATTGATGGTGACATTAGTGAATGTGTTGTATGAATACATCAAAGAAACACCTTGTTCTCGGTGCAGAGTGACACCATTTCAAATGAACTAAAGAAGTTCATGAAGTACATCCCAGACCCGACGTGATTTATTAACCATATTAATTGTAAGTACACAAGAACCTCAGAAGTTGTACTGCTAACAAAATTTGAGGTCATGCGAGATATCAGAGAGCTAGCATTAGTTTATAGCTAGAGAAGGACATAACTAAAATTAATTGTAATAAAAAAAAAAAACATGACAGAGTGTGACACCGAGCCGAATAAGTCAATACCGTCAGCCCAAGATGTTAAAATAATACTTAAACGGCGGACATGTTAACCAAAAAAATATGGAGAAGCTGCTGATGGTTTGTTTGACTGAGAAGCAGCAAGAAAGAATCCACTCGCCAATGTAAATGCTATACATTATTATTACATTACTACATAAAATTACTCTGCTACGTTCAATCGGTGCTCAGTGAGTATGTTGATTATTATATAAGACTCGTTTATCTTATTAATAGACCTCACTGTGTTTATGTAACGCAGGGGTCGGGAACCTTTTTGGCTGAGAGAGCCATGAAAGCCAAAGATTTTAAAATGTTTTCTGTGAGAGCCATATAATATTTTTTAACACCGAATACAATTAAATGCATGCATTTTTAATTGATAATAACACTTTTAGAGTACAATAAGTTTCCTACTATTTTTAATAACATTTTTATTCTGAAGCTAACCAATAATAATTAAAATACTTCTTACCAATAATGTGACTTCTTGAACAGGTGCGGTAGGAAATGGATGGATGGATTAAAATGCATAAGAATGTTCTATATTTTGAAGGTTATTTTTAACACTGTGATTACCAGCAAAATTATTCCTTACTTATTGTGTTAAGCAATGTCAGCTAAGATTTATCTGAGAGCCAGATGCAGTTTTCAAAAGAGCCACATCTGGCTCTAGAGCCATAGGTTCCCTACCCCTGATGTAACGTTTAGTGGTGTTTAAAGAATATTATTGGTGCTGTGTTGTTGTGCTGTGTTGCTGTGTTGTTCTTCCTGGACCCCAAGAAGAATAGTCTCCACTGCGGTGTAGACTAATGGGGATCCTTAATAAACTAATAAACACTAATAAAAGCTATGAGTTAACATCTCACTGTTTCTGGTATTATACTTTGAGCATATCTATAGGCATAAGACACATATTGTTGTTTAGTTAAATGACATAAATGTTGATGGGTGTTTCGCTTGTGGTTTACAGATACTAATCTGACCCAACCCAAACCAATATGCACCATTAAAGTTCGAAGAGCCTATATGATGATTGTGTGTTCTCTGACCGGAACCCCGATGTGGTCAATATCCGAAAAAAACAGTCTCAGAGTTTAATACTCAACAGCATCCACGTCCTCCGACAGCGATTTGATCCTCCTCGTCACAGTTAGACTTAGACTTCCTTTTTATTGTCATTCAAATTTGAACTCTACAGTACAGATAACAACAAAATTGTGTTGCATTAGCTCATGGTAGTGCAGGATAAAAGAGCAAAAAGGTGCAGATATAGATAAATAGATTACTGTACGGATAAATATATTGCATTTTTGCATGTCTCCACGTTTATGGATGTATGTTGTATTGTTTTTATATTCCAGCCAGTTACTCCATTTTTGGGGGGAACTGAGCGGATTATTATGATGCCTTCAAGAGTCTTACGGCCTGAGGGAAGAAGCTGTTACAGAACCTGGAGGTTCTGCTACAGAGGCTGCAGAACCTCTTTCTAGAGTCCAGCAGTGAAAACGGTACTTGGTGGGGGTGGGAGGAGTCTCTACAGATTTTTTGAGCCCTGGTCAGGCAGCTGCTTTTTGCGATATCCTAGATAGGAGGAAGAGGAGTCCTGATGATCTTTTCCGCCGTCCTCACCACTCTCTGCAGAGACTTGCAGTTTGAGGCACTGCAGGCTCCAGTCCAGACAGAGATGTAGTTGGTCAGTAGGCTCTTTATAGTGCATCTGTTTGTTTTTGAAGTCGCTGAAAAGAGTGTGGACTAACTTGGCTGTAATATTCATCGCCTCCTTGAGTAGTTCTCCGTCTGTGAATTACTTCTTGTGTTTAGCCAGAAGATAAAGTACACGAAATGAGGCTTCTGTGGCAGCCTGATGTTGCACAGCAGGTGTAACAAAGAGCCGCTGTTGTGCTTTCAATCGTGATTTTAGCTCTTCAACTTTTTTATGTAGTCTGTGGTGGAAAGAGCTCTTTGAATTGTGGTTGGTTCGTGTTGTGATGTCGCTCCAGATTATCTTTTTTTTTACTAAAGGCTTGAGTTTGGTGGCATAACAAACATACACTCTTATCTTTGAGGAGGGTAAAAATAAACTTTTCCTCCCACTCTGGGTGAACATTATGTACTTTGGTTTTCTTTCATCGGGTGTCCATTTTAGCCGCGTTTATACCCAGCAAACATAACGTCCCATGATAGCGTCTCGTGTTACATGATTGACAGGCAACATTGACCAATGACTGCATGCAACAGCACACGTTTTCATTGGGCAATGAACACACTGTGGGAGGGGAAGGAGGACACCGGCATTTTCATTAGTGGTGCTCCAGGTGGGCAGGAAACACAAACCACATCGCTGATTTGATGCTTTTTTTTTTTTTTTAGATCATTAGCGAGATCTACCTGGAGAGTCCCAAAGACTGACCGGCCAGTCGCAATCGACGGGTTTGCGACCCCTAGTCTACAGTATTTCATTATGTTTTCAACCGGAAGTACAAGTGCCGTTTTGTCTTCTCGTTGTCCATAGCGTTTTTACTCGTATGGAATCTACATTCATCTCACCAAGCAACGCTTGTAAGTTTTTCAATATCTATGTGCTATAGTCTGGAAAATACTGTATTACTTCAACGTTATTACTACTACTTATTACTTCTGTATTGTTGTTACTACCTACTTCTGCTACAATAATCACATTTTTGAAATGTATATACAGTACATATGTTGCTTACATTACAGTTATTATAAAAATGTTTCAACAACACCTATTTTAGGAAAGGCAAAACATTGAAAAACAACCCACAGAGTTGTTGATATCAATGTAAAACTCAGCAGTTTGGCTAATGAAAATTAAGTCTAATAAACAAGCTTTGTTCTTCTCCAACGCCTCCTAGTGGTTCAGTGTAACTGTTTGGCTAAAAAAAATAAACAGGAGTAATAACTCTCAAATCGAATACACAATCTTCACAGCCTACGTTCAATTCGATGAGATGACAAAACATTAAAGCTAGTAATTATGTTATTTGAACCCTGATACAGTTTGCAGTTAAATAAAGGATGAGTGAGCATCCCAGTAAAAAAACTAAAGACTTTATAGACAAGTTGTGACAACGTTCACGACATACCGACAGCTGCATTAACTCTCAGTCACAGCAGTTGATGGATGCAGTATTGAGACAATAAGAGCAACATCAAACAGTTTTCTCCTTTGTGTGGGACAAATGCATCCGTCTCCAATATTGTCCACACCTGTCTCCATCTAAAAAAAGCAGTGCGCTCTTAAATTCACCGCGAGAAAGGAGGCAAAATGACATTAAACCGAGCACTTGGCTCTGCTTACTCCGAGGTAAAATCTCAGGAGCAAAGTCCATGTAGTTTGTCCGCCTTGATTTTAAGCCAAATGACGCTAGTGCACATTCGCCAGCGCTGCTGTGAATTAGTTTTCAGGAAGTAAGCATTAATAAATGATGTTTTTTTGGTAATTATACATTTAGAGATTTAACATTATTATTAACCGTCAGGAGGCTTCACGGTGGCAGAGGGGTTAGTGCGTCTGCCTCACAATACGAAGGTCCTGCAGTCCTGGGTTCAAATCCAGGCTCGGGATCTTTCTGTGTGGAGTTTGCATGTTCTCCCCGTGAATGCGTGGGTTCCCTCCGGGTACTCCGGCTTCCTCCCACTTCCAAAGACATGCACCTGGGGATAGGTTGATTGGCAACACTAAATTGGCCCTAGTGTGTGAATGTGAGTGTGAATGTTGTCTGTCTATCTGTGTTGGCCTTGCGATGAGGTGGCGACTTGTCCAGGGTGTACCCCGCCTTCCGCCCGATTGTAGCTGAGATAGGCGCCAGCGCCCCCCGCGACCCCGAAAGGGAATAAGCGGTAGAAAATGGATGGATGGATTAACCGTCAGGAATTTTACCATAGTTTATTATTATAACGTTTAACGTTACATCCCTATTTCAGATGCAAGAATGGGCTTGCAATGTGACCCACAGCCTCACCCGCTGAATGTGAAAGTGAAAGAAAAGTGTCAGACGGTGTCTGTTTGCACATGTATTTTCTGATCGCGAATCAGAAGAGGTGTAACAGATTATAGATGTGTGCTGCTGGTTCAACACATCACACAGGTGGGAGCATGATAACATGAATGTGCAGAAAATAATCATCTCCGTGATAAGAGCCCCATACGCACGCAAATACCCAAGTAAAATAAGGCAGGCTGCACAACTTTTCAATTGCACACGCAGTCTTAGTAGATTACATGCAACATGCCCAACTCATAGTAAACGCTATTTTATATTTTGCATATGCTGTTCAGTACTTGGTATTTGGATCTTTATAATCAGGCCCAATGTTTGTCAAATTCCAGATGAACTTTGTCATTCCCTCAAGTAGCTGACACTGACACTGACATATGACTCAATCTAACAGGCAGACTTTCCAGGAGCAGGACAGATTAAATCTTCTGAGCAGACATCGCTTATCGCAGCTGTCCAAGGACAGAGATAGTCCTATTTGCAGTTACGACACTAAACTTATTGTAAATTGTGTTATCAAGGAACTCACACATGACACAGGAGCATCTTTTTAGATGCAGCTCTTGTAATCATTAACACATTTCTCGGGCCATCTTCAACAAAGAATTTTCTCGGACGAATCTGATTACCGTATATTCCGGACTAATAATTGCACTTAAAATCCATTTTTTGCCCTCAAAACTCGACAGTGCGCCTTATAACCCGGTGTAACTAATGTATGGAATAATTCTGGTTTTGCTTACCGACCCCGAAGCAATTTTATTTGGTACATGGTGTAATAAGTGTGACCAGTAGATGGCAGTCAAACATAAGAGATACGTGTAGACTGCACTATGATGGCAATATGACTCAAGTAATTTTATATATGTTCAATTGAAAATAAAAAACATTACACACGGCGCTCAAACATCTATCAAAATATTTTAGTACGACTTTGGTAAGCTATGAAGCCGCACCGCTTGATGTGCTTCAACATATGAGTATTATTATGGTGTGTGTGTATAAGGTAAGACATATTATCTGGCGTTTTGTTTTGCAATATTATGCAAAAGCAACTTTTCTTACCTTCTGGTACCTGCCGATCTGTATGTGGAATTTGCATGAATCCTGAAAAATTGCGCGTGTCCGCCCTTGTTGTCTGTTGCGACACTGTAGTCGATAACCTTCTTCTTTTTCTCTATCTTATTGTTATGGGACATTCATCTTCTGCTGTTGCCATTTCTAATACAAAAGTAGTGTAAAGTTCTTACTTATATCCGTCAGTAAACTCGCCATGAAAGCGCTATAACATACCGGTGTGGTGAGTTTAACTTATTCACCCAGGGAACTTTAATTATTAGAGAGTTCCGGTCAAACGGTTTTTCATGGGACACATTTCCGGTGTTGTTGTTTCTGGATGAGGAGATGCTGCTCTGTTATTGATTTATGTAAAGTCTAAATGTCATTAAAACAGTTAGCGTAATCTTTTGACAGGGCTTCCACTGCCGAAGGTGAGCCACGTAAATAAGACCGCCCACAAAACGGCACATCGGGAAGCGACTGTCAGAAAGCTACTAGGAGATGATCTGTAAAACGTAATCAATGCAACATTTTGACCATAAAAACCACCCGTTACATGTTATGTAGACCACTAGGAAGTGTTTTCCATTTAAAGAAAAAAAATATATATATATTACCCCTTGAATGCGCCCTATAATCCAGTGCGCCTTATACATGAAAAAAGAACAAACATAGACCATTCATCGGCATTGCGCCTTATAATCCGGTGCGCCCTAGGGTCCGGAAAATACGGTAGTTACATTTTGCTTGCAGATGATTTTGCTGAATTACAGTTAAATGAGTGACAAGTATTGAATGTTAGAATAATATAGTGTTGTTAAAATATTATACCAAATATACAGTTACATTCATGTATTTGTTTTGAACTTCAAACTGTTCGATAAAGGACACACACATGCTGCCTCTTCCACCTTCAAGACCCGTTGACCCGTTGGACTTGTCTGCTCTTTTACTAAAAAGACAGTGAATAATTCTTCACCAGGGCTCACAGCACACTACAAATAAAAATAGGTAAAAATAAAGTCACGTTGCAACAGTTTTGAAATAGGCTAAAAAAGTATACATATTTGGTTTGCTTGTGCAAGACTAGGACTATGGTGTGGATTGTTTTCCCGAGGTGCGAAGCGACTGGATCGGACATGACGTGAAGGTAATGACATCTTTTAATTTTAACACTCAAAAGTACTACAAAAAAAGGGTATAAACAAAAACTTGCACAAAGGCAGAACTATGGACATAAAAAAAAACTTGCAAACTATGGCATGAATAAAGAAAACTTGCTTGTAACGAGAAAAGAGCATGAAAAAGAGCAGCATGGATCATCAGCATGAATAACAAGGGTGTATAGAAGGTGATGTCGCCTGGCAACTGCAGGCTTAAATAGTGATGTGGTGATTGATACCAGGTGCATGAGTCCAAATGAATCAGGTGCGTGACATGAGGACAGGTGAAAACTAATGGGTTGTAATGGAAACAAAGCAGGGAGTGAAACAACAGGAACTGACAAAATCCAAAAACCAAACAGAACACAGCCAAACTAAACATGATCACCAGGACATGACAGCTTGTAAGCATTATTTTTAGTGTTATCTATGAAGTAACAAGTGTGCTGATATCCTTGATTGGAACTGGGAGGCTGTTCCAGATTTGTTCACTTTTCTATAGAAAGAACAATTTGTCTAAAACTGGTTCTTTTGTGTTGCACCTCACAATCACCTATACTGTAGCATCTGACCTAATGCCAAGTACAGTGGCTCTTATTTTTATGGATGTTATTCTTAACAGGGGTTAGAGTTTGTCCATTTACACATTTACAAACAGAATAGCACTTTTCAATACCTTAACGTTTTTCCATACTGTAAACATTTATATTCCTCTACAAGAGTACACTGATAAGGTTTTCTGTCAAATATTTTAATTGCTCTTAAAAGTTGTTTAATGGATTTTACAACTGTGCCACATGCAAACGTCCACTTTGCAAAGCAATATTCAATATGAGAGAAGACAATACAGTGATTATACTGTAAATTTGTCTTTTTTGCTGCATCACCTGTTGAGCAGGGCTGGATTTGTACAAAATTATGTGAATTTAAATTAACTATGTTCCTCACTTGTTTCTCAAAGGACAAATTTGAGTCCGGAATAATTCCATCCATCCATCCATCCATCCATTTTCTACCGCTTATTCCCTTTTGGGGTCGCGGGGGGCGCTGGCGCCTATCTCAGCTACAATCGGGCGGAAGGCGGGGTACACCCTGGACAAGTCACCACCTCATCACAGGGCCAACACAGATAAACGGACAACAATCACACTCACATTCACACACTAGGGCCAATTTAGTGTTGCCAATCAACCTATCCCCAGGTGCATGTCTTTGGAGGTGGGAGGAAGCCGGAGTACCCGGAGGGAACCCACGCATTCACGGGGAGAACATGCAAACTCAATTCTTCAATGTTTAAAACACATTCGACTTTTAAAAGATCTACTCCTCACTTGCTGGAAATCATGCATACTGTTTTAATACGAATAACATTATAATATATGTATGGAAATGAAAAAGACAGCCTCATCAGGGTAAATGTGTTCATTAAACTCTGTGGCAGATCACTGATTTACATTGGGAAGAGTAAATGGCTCAAGTATTGATCTTTGAGGGACGCCTGCTGAGTTTATCTTTTAGCATTTGTCAAAACTGTGAACTATAAATTGTGTACGTCTGCGTTAAAATGGACATACTTATTCATTCACCCGATTGCAAAGTTGTTAATTGATCAATACTTTTATTAATGCAAGCCTTCTGGTGAGAATGTGTCAGTGTGATGTTGTCTCTGTGACAAAAACAATATTTTGCGACTGTTTTTTTGGGACAAAAATCTTTTCAATAATAGCAATTTTTATAAAAATTCCGTCCATTTCCTACCGCTTATTCCCTTTTAGGGTTCCGGGGGGCGCTGGCGCCTATCTCAGCTACAATCGGGCGGAAGGCAGGTGTAATTAACATTTTCTTTCTGTTTATATTTCAAGAAATAAACATTGCATTGTGTTTCCAGTAGCCAGTATTTAATTTTTCCAATAGCCTATATTTTGTCTGGATGCATCAGGGACTTCAGAGGAGAACGTCCTTGTTTTTTTCCGTCTTTTTTTCCTCCTCACACGAGAACATTTCTCATTACTGCACAAGGGATAGCTTCGTCAGAACTTGTGTACATTCTTTGCTTGTGCCTTTGGGATGGAAAAGATTGGCCCTGTCCTTGGGTAAACCGTCACCATGTCCCCTAGCTGTTGTCAGCCACTCTTCTGTAAACTTCCAGCGATGACAAAAAAAAACCAAAACGCAAGGAATGCAGTAAGTCAACATGCCCAGAGCGACATTGCACAGCTTGCGTGTGTCTTTTCCTTGTGTGTAACGGCCTTTTTCTCTTCTGTTGTTCTGTGGCCCCCACTTCTGTCTGGATCTCTCAATCCCTCCACCCCCACTCGCTTTCCACTGAAGGCCTCTGTAATTCCAGTTCTTATCGTCTTGTCGGCGTGAGGATAAAAGTTTCTCTACTTATGTGCTTTTACTCTCTGGTGGGAAAGAGGAAACAACATTTAAAAAAAGTAAAATTACATGCGAGAAGGAAGGACAGAGGAGGCAGGAGTATTATGGCAGGAGATAAGGAACATTTGGAAGGAGAAGCACAGGCACAGTAAGGGGATTGACGACTAGGACTATGTAGAGGTGTATTTATAGGGAAACTAGATGCACACATCATAGCTTGATAATGAACGTATTGGAGTATTTTTAGATAAACAAATCTGAGCTTTTAGCACTAGATTTTGGCCAGATTGGGAGGTAGTCCAAATCTGATTGGAATCTGATCTTTTCAAATGTGACTGCAGTCTAGTGTTGTCCCGATACCAATATGTTGGTACCGGTGCTAAAATTATTTTAATACTTTTCTAAATAAAGGGGACCACAACAAATTGCATTGTTGGCATTATTCTAACACGAAATGTTATGGTACATTAAACATATGTTTATTATTGCTGGTTTGTCCTTCGATAAAATAGTAAACATACAAGACAACTTGTCTTTTATTAGTAAGTAAGCAAACAAAAGCTCCTAATTTAGTCTGCTGACATATGCAGTGACATATTGTGTCGTTTTCCATTTTGTTATTTTGTCACAGTTACTAAGGACAAGTGGTAGAAAATGAATTAATAATCTACTTGTTCATTTACTGTTAATATCTGCTTACTTTCTTTTATATCATGTTCTATCTACACTTCTGTTAAAATGTAATAATCACTTATTCTTCTGTTGTTAAATACTTTACATTAGTTTTGGATGATACCACAAAGTTGGGTATCAATCCGATACCAAGTAGTTACAGGATCATATGTTGGTCATATTCAAAGTCCTCATGTGTACAGGGACATATTTCCTGAGTTTATAAACATGATACACATTTTAAAAAACGAAAGAAGATGTTGTGATGCCAACAAATAGACGTAATGTATTTTTTGGATTATAAATCGCTCCGGAGTAAAGGTTGCACCGGCCGAAAATGCACAATGAAGAAGAAAAAAAAACATATATAAGTCGCATTTTGGGGGGAAATGTATTTGATAAAATCCAACACCAAGAATAGACATTTGAAAGGCAATTTAAAATAAATGAAGAACAGTGAACAACAGGCTGAATAAGTGTACGTTATATGACGCATAAATAACCAACTGAGAAGGTGCCTGGTATGTTAACATAACATATTATGGTAAGAGTCATTCAAATAACTATAACATATAGAACATGCTATACGTTTACCAAACAATCTGTCACTCCTAATCCATAAATCCGATGAAAATTCTTCCTCGATGTCGCTTCTAAACCACTCTGCCAACTCCAAAGGTATGCGCCACTTCCTCTTGTCGTTTTCTGCTGTATATTTCACTACGTCCAGCTTGTAATCTGCAGTACATGATTTCCTTTTCGGTGCCATTTTTGTTCAGCCCTTCTCAGTTTTTATAAGTTACCGCCAACGATGAAATGGTCCATTTTAATAGATACGGCAGTAGCATATAGCATATAGCAGTTAGCATTCCATGACCCACAATGCACTCCTGCCATGACCCTCTCCCGCCGAATTCTTAGTGGTTGACGTGTGTGTGACGATTGCTGACATTTTCTTCGTCTCTTCCGTGAATGAGATAAATAACATTATTTGATATTTTACGGTAATGTGTTAATAATTTCACACATAAATTGCTCCGGAGTATATGTCACACCCCCGGCCAAACTATGAAAAAAACTGCGATTTATAATCCGAAAAATACTGTAGTATTGACTAGATATGTGCCTGTACTTGGTATCATTACACTAGATGTTAAGTGTAAATCCACCGATGACGTTTGTTTAAGTTCAGACGCCGGTGAGCTACGGTGTGTCGTGAAGCATGTTTAACTATTCCCCGTCCTGCCGGGATGATACTTGTAAGAAATGTACTTATTTTGTCGCTATGGAGGCGAGGATTAAGGATTTCGAAGTAGCTAAAATACTGCCGACGGGCTGGACGTTAGCCGCTAACGAGCTAGCCATGTCCTAAAGCACCTCTTCCTGTGGGCATTTCAGTGTTATAACTTCACCTTCATTGTTAGTTTTTAAAGGCCTACTGAATTGAGATTTTCTTATTTAAACTGGGATAACAGGTCCATTCTATATGTCATACTTGATCATTTTGCAATATTGCCATATTTTTGCTGAAAGGATTTAGTAGAGAACATCCACGATAAAGTTTGCAGCTTTTGCTTGCTAACAGAAAAGCCCTGCCTCTACCGGAAGTCGCAGACGATGACGTCAAATGTTGATGGCTCCTCACATATTCACATTGTTTTTAATGGGAGCCTCCAACAAAAAGTGCTATTCGTACCGAGAAAACTAAAATTTCCCCATTAATTTGAGCGAGGATGAAAGATTCGTGTTTGAAGATATTGATAGCGTTGGACTAGAAAAAAAAAAACAAGTTAAAAAAAACTAAACGCGATTGCATTGGAACGGATTCAGATGTTTTTAGACACAATTACTAGGATAATTCTGGGAAATCCCTTATCTTTCTATTGTTGCTAGTGTTTTAGTGAGTTTAACAGTACCTGATAGTCGGAGGTGTGTGTCCACGGGTGTGATGATGCGCAGTGTCTCAGGGAAGTCGACGGCAGCAGTATGGGCGGCACAAGCTCAGCTGATCTCCGGTAAGAAGCAACTTTTTACCACAATTTTCTCACCGAAACCTGCTGGTTGACATTCGGTTGGGATCCATGTTCGCTGTGATCCATAGTAAAGTTTCATCTCAGTGAATTTTAAACAAGGAATCACAGTGTATTTGGGTGGCTAAAGGCTTCCCAACTCCATCTTTCTACTTTGACTTCTCCAATATTAATTGAACAAATTGCAAAAGATTCAGCAACACAGATCTCCAAAATACTGTGTAATTATTTTGTTAAAGCAGACGACTTTTAGCTGTGTGTGTGCGCAGCGCTCATACTTCCTAACAGTCCGTGACGTCAAGGGTACACGTCATCATTACGCGACGTTTTCAAGAAAAAACTCCCGGGAAATTTAAAATTGTAATTTAGTAAACTAAAAAGGCCGTATTGGCATGTGTTGCAATGTTAATATTTCATCATTGATATATAAACTATCAGACTACGTGGTGGGTAGTAGTGGGTTTCAGTAGGCCTTTAAGCCAAAATGCGTCCGTTCTCCCTTTTCTGTCTACACACTGTGTCTGCTTGTAAGTACTCTGTGATTGTGCGTTACCGAATCTGCTCGTCTGCTCGTAAACCAGCAATGACTCGACGTGATGACAACAGGGGTTGGGGGACGGGTACTATTCAGAGGTGGTATAGTACCAAATATGATTCATTAGTATCGCGGTACTATACTAATACCGGTATACCTTACAACCTAACTGGAGTCTAAACAGAAATGCGGCCTGATTGTGTCTTTTACGTCCTCTTTGGGTGAGCTTTGTCATTCGTATGTACGGGGAAAGAAGCGGCCTGCCAGAGGAAGGTGATACATCCTCAGAACATCCGGTAACGGTGAGCAGAGAAATTTATCAGCGACCAAATTTTCAGAGAATCAATAGTCAATAGTGTGCAAATAATACGCTATATGTAATTTGTATATCCAGCCATTATAATCGCGTCAATTGCAATTAATAATTATTAGTGCATTACATTTTTTAATCGTTTAATCCAATCTTTCATCTGTAACAGTATTGTTTCTTTATGTGAGTTGTGAGTACAAAAATAATATGCAGCCGCGGTGGAAAAGAGGTCTCACTCTGTGCAAAGCGTGTGGTTTTAGCAGCTTTAAATAGTGCGGACAGAATGAATTATATCTAATAAATAAGTGTTCATAAAAAACTTCAAATAATTTAAAAAATACTGTATTAACCGCAAATATTATCCACTAAATATGCAAAGAATGTCGTTTTAAATATGAGTGCATAATATTTTTACTAACCACTTTTACAGTTTCAACATGTAATTAATTTACCAATGAATATTTTGAGAAAGCTACAGCAATAGTCACTAAGATTACACTCTGTGGTCAAAAACATACTGTAATTGGTAAATATGGTAATGGACAAGTGCATGTCTCGGATGGCACAGAAATGAAGTGACCGGGTCTTCTGGCCTATCAGCATGACAACAATGAGAACGTCATTTGCATTCACAGCCAGGTATTGTTTTTGCAACAATCTGTTCCATTGTGCCATTCACAAATCCACCACTGAGAAGAACCTAATTCCCATTTTGGATTATTGATTTGCCTTGCAGTGCCTGAGGAGTCTGACATGGGATTCCATGATCGTTGTACTATACTTACATCCCATATAGCTTAATATAGACACATCTCACTGATGTTATCTCTGAAACTCCGGACCCAGGAAGAAACTGGAATTAAACTTTAACCCAAGGAGGGAAACATTGCCCCATTCAAGTGTTATTAATTTTAAAGATACTTCATGCACCAATTAGGGATGTGATGATCAACATTTTTGGCCTCAGATTCGATCTGATTTTGAGTGCCGATCAGATAGTTTGACAATGGACTACAACTATTGAATACTTCTACTTCGCAAAATAAAAGCCGACACGCCTTATAAATGATTTTTTTAAATGTGAAAATCAATTCAAGTAACATAATATATGAATCAATCAATTTGATATAACACGGTCGTAGTGATCCATAAAACACCAATCGTTTTATTCCAAAATTGCGTTATTTAGAAATCGTACATTTTTACCCTTTTCTTTTTGAAATAATACAATAGAATGATCCCTGAACCAGATGTCACGTAATTAGTGGATTGTGCTCCCAGGCCACAAAATGGGGCAGGTACTAACCACAGTGGGTTTTGTCCTCACCGAGTCAATATTTTATTTATTTATTTTTTTTGGTAACATTTTGTGGATGACTCTGACCGTCGTAGCGTGGATTGCATGGACCATCTAGGAAGGACATTACGTCGAGCAGGTTTGACTTTTATTTTTTCAAATAAAGATTTGTCTGCGTCGATCGGGCCGCTTTTCAGCGCCTCCTCCTCCGCTGCTTGTCTCGGACGGCTTTTCGGCTGCCGGTGCTGTCGTCTTCCTCTGGGGCTCATTCTTTGATCGTTTGTGTTGTCTTGTTGCTTCTGCTCTCTTGTGGACACTCCAACTCTCTTTTCTGCTCCTTCCTCCTTCTCGCCTCTTAAACGCTGCGAGGAGATAGGCAGATTGAGAACCAGTGTGTGTATCACGCACCTGAACTTGATTGTGGCGGCGTCGCTCCAGGCACGCCCCGCCTCCTTGTTCCACTGCATACTCCGCCTCCTGGTCGCCATCTTGAGCCGGGCAAAAGCGTGTCCCTCCCTGCCGTCGGCCCGTCGGCTCCGTCTCTCCACACAATTTTATTCAGTAACTTCCAGTTTTTCTTCCGACAAAGAAAATAAAATAATTCACGCTGCTGCTCGTTCACACTGCTGTTGGTTCGGCTGTGTTCCTTTGTCGTCAAAGCTAAGTGCTATCTTTCTCTTTTCTGTGCATCTAAATATTTTATAGCTTTCTTCAGCCCTTCTCCAACACATTTTGTGGTCTTATTGAAATTACAAAACACTTGCTCCTTTTGTTTAACCGCTTCACTTTCCTCCCACTTCCAAAGACATGCACCTGGGGATAAGTTGATTGGCAACACTAAATTGGCCCTAGTGTGTGAATGTTGTTTGTCTATCTGTGTTAGCCCTGCGATGAGGTGGCAACTTGTCCAGGGTGTACAACCGCCTTCGCCCGATTGTAGCTGAGATAGGCTACAGTGCCCCCGCCGTGAACCGAAAGGAATAAGCAGTAGAAAATGGACTTTCAGATAGCTAGCTGCCAAGATAGTGGAGTTAAGCTAGCCCTGGTCCGAAGCCCCTGTTCAAAAACGTAAGTATGCCTTCATCTAAGAAAAAAATTGTACTCTAAACGTTGAAAGAGCCATATTGGACTAAAAATACAAAAAACAAATCTGTCTGGAGCTGCAAAAAATGAAAAGCCATATATAAGTCTTTTAATGAAGACATGATGTAAGTGTCTATATTAGCTATATTCGCCTACTATCAAAATGACTTTAAAAGTCTTATTTACAAATTATAATGAAGACAACACATGACGTAAGTGTCTATATTAGCTATAATAGCCTACTATCAAAATTAGTAGGACAAAACGATGTTCACCAAATACTCTCATCAGTGAAGCGTACAGAAAAACATATTAAACAGTAGGCTTTCTAACAATTGGAAATGTTTGTGTCATGTTTGTCCTCAAACAAAAAACACACCAAAACAAAAAAATAATGTTTTCCCCCCCATCTTTTTCCATTTTCAATCCTTTTTAAAAACGCTCCAGGGAGCCACTAGGGCGGCGTTAAAGAGCCGCAGGTTGCTGACCCCCGCCCTAGAACACGTGAAAGGATCTGCTCCTTATAAAATCAGTAGAGATATTGTTTTTCATTTCAATTTGTATCGACTCTTTTTATTGCTGTATTTTGTATTTATTCAATGACTTTGGTGTTAATTTAGGTATTCGTTACGATTTACAGTGAAAGTTTATACAACACCATTGTAGGATTGTTCGTAAGCAGAGAGGGACACATAATAACAGAAAAAAATGAACAAATTAAAAAGATGGTTTAAGAGAAACAGACTATGTTGAATCTCAGTCAAACATAAATAATGCTATTCAGTAACAGTTGAAGGGAAAGTCAAACACATACAAATAGATGGAGTTGACATTGAAAGAGTAAACATTTTTTTTGGTGTAATAATAGATGAAAAAATCAACTGGGAATGTCATGTAAAAAATATACAACAAAAAGTAACGAGAAAAACGTCAATAATGAATAAAGCAAAATATATTCTGGACCAAAAATCTCTTTATATTCTCTACAGCTCACTAGTGTTACCATATATTAGTTATTGTGCAGAAATATGGGGAAACAACTACAAATTTGTGCTTCATTAACTAACGGTGTTACAAAAAAGATAACTACAATAATACATAATGTTGGATATAGAAATCATACAACCCCTTTTTTTTATTTTTATAAAAATATTTAAAAATTCAACAACTTGGTGCATTTTCAAAGAGATACAATTATATACAAAGCAAAATGTTACCCGGGTATTTACTACAATTCTTCTCAACAAAAGAGGGGAGATACAACCTTAGAGAAATATCTAATATGAAACATCTGTACGCACGTACAAACGTACAAGATTTAAGATTGTTTGCGTGCCTTCGGTTCATTCTATTTCAAATTCTTAAATGCAAATCAAACAACAAATTTTGGGCCATTTTTACTATTTTCATTTCTGAAACAAAAAGTTGGACAACTATTTAATGACACTTTTTAAAACGACTGAGGACTACTGCTGAACAAATATGTTATGGTGCTGCTAAAAACATGCCTGATGCGAAGGAAAAGCTAAACTACTGCTTCCGGTTCAATTTGTCATCACACAGATAATCACATTTTTGGATGATTTTTTTTTGTGTGATTTTTGTGTTTTCATGAAAAAAAAAAATAAATCCGTAAAAGGAAAACATCACAAAATCCAATTATAGGGCAATATTTTAATGAAAACCAACCCCCTTGTATTTGTTTTAATATATGACATATATAATAAAAATCGAAAAACGACCCTTATTGTTTTTTTTTTAATTGGATTTCAAAATTGGAAATAGAATGAACGAAAGGTACACGGACCTAAGATATTTAGCATATCTTTATGTGGAATTGAATTATGGAATGGATTAAGTAAAGAAATCAAGCAAAGCACTACTAATATGATACAGTTGAGGAGACTGTTCAAACTACAAGTGTTCACAAAGTACGAAGAAGAACAATTATGATGAACAACTTGAACCTTTTTTTTTTATATAATGATTATTCATGTATTTAATATTTGTTTACTTACCTATTGCATATTATTTATTTATTATTTACTTATTCACTGTTCTGTTACAAACAGAGAACCAGTAAATGGGATTAAATTGCTATGGTATGAAAAGGGGTCAAATTAATTAAACTCTGCTTCTTTCTACTCCTTTTCAGACATGCTGTAATGAAATGGGAGAGCGACCCCTGCGGGCCAAGATGGCTACGGGGCAAAACTGGTCCCCACCGCCAAAAAAAAAGGTGAATAAAATGTAATAATATTAACTACATACCCGTACATACACACACATACATGAATAAAAACAAACATCCAAACACACAAATAAAAACAAAAAAACTCCTACGCATGCACAACCACCCCCCACAACATCAATGACAACCACGACCACCCCATCCAGCCATTCCAACCATCCCCCTGGCCGCGTATACCTTCGGGTCCCCCACCCCTGCATCCTTGGCGGTGATCTCACCAAGATGCAAAACTCCGCCTACAGAGAGAGCACACCTCACCCTCACACCATAGTCTTTGTTTCCAATTAAAGGCCTACTGAAACGCACTACTAGCGACCACGCAGTCTGATAGTTTATATATCAATGATGAAATATTAACATTGCAACACATGCCAGTACAGCCGGTTTAGTTTACTAAATTACAATTTTAAATTTCACACAGAGTTTTCTGTTGAAAACGTCGCGTGTTTGTGACGTTATTGGTTGGAGGGGACATTTTAGCCCAGCACCACTTACGGCTAAAAGTCGTCTCTTTTCATCGCGCAATTACACAGTATTTTGGACATCTGTGTTGCTGAATCTTTTGCAATTTGTTCAATTAATAATGGAGACGTCATATAAGAATGCTGTTGGTGGAAAGCGGTGGATTGCAGCTGTCTTTAGCACCGAAACACAGGCGGTGTTTCTTTGTTTGTTGTGAAGCTCTAACACAGAGCGGTCAAGCGAACATGTTTCTCTACCTCAACCAGCAAGTTTTTGGATGGGAAAATTGTGATATTAAGTCGGCTCTTACCGGAGACTTGAGTGGATTACGCGATCTCATCCTGCAGCTCAAAAAGGCAGCTGTGATCTTGGGTCTTTGGCTTCTCTCAGAGACACTGGCGTTCACCGCAGCCATCGGACTTTCAGGTATGACTTTATAATATCACTAAAATACTATTAATACAATAAGCAGATGAGGGATTTTCTGGAATTATCCTAGTAAATGTGTCTAATTACATCTGAAACGCTCCCACTGGAGCCCTCAACTTTTTTTTTTTTTTTTTTTTTTAGTGCTTCACTCTAACATTCCTCATCCACGAATCTTTCATCCTCGCTCAAATTAATGAGGAAATCGTCGCTTTCTCGGTCCGAATTGCTCTTACTGCTTGTGGCTCACATTATAAACAATGTGAGGATGTGAGGATCCCTCACACCGGTGACGTGATGCGCACATCGTCTGCTACTTCCGGTACAGGCAAGGCTTTTTTATTAGCGACCAAAAGTTGCAAACTTTATCATCGATGTTCTCTACTAAATCCTTTCAGCAAAAATATGGCAATATCGCAAAATGATGAAGTATGTAACATAGAATGGACCTGCTATCCCCGTTTAAATAAGAAAATCTCATTTCAGTTGGCCTTTAAGGGTTAAACAAATACTGCGATGAAGTGGCGACTTGTCCAGGGTGTAATCCGCCTTCCGCCCAAATGCAGCTGAGATAGGCTCCAGCACGCCCTGCGACCCCAAAAGGGACCAGTGGTAGTAAATGGATGGATGGATGGGTTACACAAATAACCCTGATGTTTAAACTTTTACACATTCTGTCAATATTATGCCTCCTCACACATTGTGTTAAATGCTGTCAGGAATTTGGCACATCCGGTTAGAATATATCCTGGCATCTGCACAACCTTGTGTGAGTGTGCCACATTCTGTTTTTTTTTGGCACTTGTGACTATCACATTCTGTAAGTGTGAGTTCAGCCGGAGAAAAAATGCCATATTCAGTTACCAGGCAACATTTATAGGAAATATACAGAGTCACAGTAAATAAGAAAACAACTTAGAAAATAATTATCTTCAAGTTTCCTGGAAAGTGTGTGTTCTGATAAAACTCAACTTTTGTAATTGAAACAGGATCATATGATAATTGGAGGATATTACTTTCATCAATGTGTTTTTATTTATTCAAAAGCAAACATAACTACATCAACTAATCAATGTTTATTTATATTGTTACGACTGGTTGGCATCCATCCATCCATTTTCTACCGCTTATTCCCTTTTGGGGTCGCGGGGGGCGCTGGCGCCTATCTCAGCTACAATCGGGCAGAAGGCGGGGTACACCCTGGACAAGTCGGCACCTCATCACAGGGCCAACACAGATAGACAGACAACATTTCCACTCACATTCACACACTAGGGCCAATTTAGTGTTGCCAACCAACCTATCCCCAGGTGCATGTCTTTGGAAGTGGCATAGTGATGCCAAATTGGTCCCTTCGTGGATGTGTTGACATGAACACAGCAACGGTAAGTTTAAATGATTTATTAAACTTAACAAAAACAGACTATGAACAAAAACACTGGAGCTAACAGACAAAAATAAACCAAGGGCGCTAGCATGAAAGCTAGGAATAGAAAATACAAAAACTATACTTGGCACGAAGGACACAAAAGAGTAAACAAAAACATTCAGCATGAAGGCTGGAATATCAAGTGGCTTAGCGTAAGAGTTAGCGAGAAAATACATACGGGTCGTGAATGTTGCTCAAAGGCAAATTAGAGTCCCAGAAAGAATAATGAAAAGGGACGGGCTTAAATAGGGGAGTAATCAAAAAGTGACAGGTGTGCAGAAACCGTGATTAGCAGGTGGGATCAATGAGCAACCATGGTGATTGACTAAACAGGAAGTAAGAGTGTAGAACAACAGAGTGATACAACAACTGGAAGTATAAATCATATGTGGTGATCCAAGTAGCGGATGGCAACATATATAGCCCTAAATCACAAATGTCTCAAAGGACTGTACAAACCATTACGACTACGACATCCTCGGAAGAACCCACAAAAGGGCAAGGAAAACTCACACCCAGTGGGCAGGGAGAATTCACATCCAGTGGGACGCCAGTGACAATGCTGACTATGAGAAACCTTGGAGAAGACCTCAGATGTGGGCACCCCCCTCCCCCCCCAGGGGACCGAAAGCAATGGAAGTCGAGCGGGTCTAACATGATACTGTGAAAGTTCAATCCATAGTGGCTCCAACACAACCGCGAGAGTTCAGTTCAAAGCGGATCCAAGACAGCAGCGAGAGTCCCGTCCACAGGAAACCATCCCAAGCGGAGGCGGATCAGCAGCGTAGAGATGTCCCCAACTGATACACATGCAGCACTATATGATAATGGTGCCCTTCTGGGGGAACAAAAACATACAGTGGTACCTCAACATAAGAGTGCTACGACTTGAGAGTATTTTGAGGCTAATTGTTTTGCTTTAAAGGAGACCTATTATGCAAAACCAACGTTTCTTACTTATTGGTACCTGTTTTTGTGTATTTTGTGTTTGCATAAATCCTGAAAATTGAAAATCAAACCATTGAGGTATAGCGAAGACTTTTATAAAACAACCACACTTCATTCAAAAAAGACATTTGGAATTTGCCCAAAATTGTTGACGTCAGCAGATACATCCATATATGGTAGAAATTTACCCTAAGTGATGTGCACAATTCCACCGTTGTAATCTTATTTTTGTGGGGCAGAATGACTCGTACATGCACGTGCATCCTCTGCTTTTGATATTTCTAATACACAGTAGTGTACAGTTCTGTCATGATCTGTGGTCTAGAATATAGATCATGTTTTGTTTAGTTATGTTCTGTTATTTTTGGACTCCATTAGTTCCTGTTTTTGTGCACCTTTGTTTGTTTTAGTTTCCATGACGACTCATTAGTTTCACTTGCCTCATGTGTTTGAATCAAGCACCTACTCTAATCAGAGACTATTATTTAAGCCAGTTTTGCCAGTTAGTCGTCCTGGCAACATTTCTCTTTCCATGCTCTGTACTGATTGTTCCATGCCAGAGATTCACGCTTGTTTTTTCATGCGATTGTTCGCGTCAGGTTATGCCAAGTAAGTTTTGTTTATTCATGCCACAGTTAGCGAGTTTTTGTTTCTTTTCCATAGTTCTGTCTAAGTGTTAGTTTTTTTTGTATCTTTAAGTCTAGTTTAATAAATATGTTCCTACCTTCACACCTGGATGCAAACGGAATAGTCCGTTTTCATCCCGGGAGAACAAACCCTGCAGTAAGATGTGTAAACCACCCCGTCTTGACAAGTTCAAAGTTATGCGCGTCAGGGGGCGACAGAAGACGCAGTCCGAGCGAATGCACTTAAATAAGATCCTGAAGAGAAAGTCAGAAAGCAGTTGTCTGTAAAAACATTATCTCTGCAAAATATTGACCAAATAAACTACAATTATGTGTAATGTGGACAACAAAGTGTTTAAAATGTAGAACAAAAATGCTTATATGACCCATTTAAGTTGCAAGCAAAAATTTGAGTTACAAGTTTTCCCCGCCATTAGTTGGTGTAGCAATTGCCACATTGAACCCATGTTTTTTACACACACGTACACACACACAAATATATATATATATATATATATATATATATATATATATATATATATATATATATATATATATACACACACACACACACACACACACACACACATATATTCATACATACATATTATGTATACACACACACAAATATATATAAATATATACGCACACACACACACACACACACGCACACACACACAAATATATATATATATATATATATATATATACGTATATATATATATATTCAAACCCCGTTTCCATATGAGTTGGGAAATTGTGTTGGATGTAAATATATAAGGAATATAATGATTTGCAAATCATTTTCAAGCCATATTCAGTTAAATAAGCTACAAAGATAACATATTTGATGTTCAAACTGATAAAATGTATTATTATTTTTTTTTGCAAATAATCATTAACTTTAGAATTTGATGCCAGCAACACGTAAACAAAGAAGTTGGGAAAAGTGGCAATAAATACTGATAAAGTTGAGGAATGCTCATCAAACACTTATTTGGAACTTCCCACAGGTGTGCAGGCTAATTGGGAACAGGTGGGTGCCATGATTGGGTATAAAAACGGCTTCCCAAAAAAATGCTGTCTTTCACATATAGGTTACATGGACACATGGATGATACAGCAGAGGATGGTCAGATGAAACCAAAATAGAAATTTTTGGTATAAACTCAACTCGTCGTGTTTGGAGGAAGAAGAATACTGAGCTGCATCCCAAGAACACCATACCTACTGTGAAGCATGGGGGTGGAAACATCATGCTTTGGGGCTGTTTTTCTGCTAAGGGGACAGGACAACTGATCCGTGTTAAGAAAAGAATAAATGGAGGCCATGTATCGTGAGATTTTGAGCCAAAACCTCCTTCCATCAGTGAGCGCTTTGAATGGTTGACCAAATACTTATTTTCCACCATAATTTACAAATAAATTCTTTAAAATTTGTACAATGTGAATTCTTGGATTTTGTTTCACATTCTGTCTGTCACAGTTGAAGTGTACCTATGATGAAAATTACAGACCTCTGTCAACATTTTAAGTGGGAGAACTTGCACAATCGGTGGCTGACTAAATACTTTTTTCCCCCACTGTATACATACACACACACATATAAATATATATATATATACATATATATATATATATATATATATATATATATATATATATATATATATATATATATATATATATAAGGCAGCACAGTGGGACAGGAGTTAATGCATGTGCCTCACAACACGAAGGTCCTGAGTAATCCTGAGTTTAATCCCGGGCTCGGGATCTTTCTGTGTGGAGTTTGCATGTTCTCCCTGTGACTGCGTGGGTTCCCTCCGGGTACTCCGGCTTCCTCCCACTTCCAAAGACATGCACCTGGAGATAGGTTGATTGGCAACACTAAATTGGCCCTAGTGTTTAAATGTGAGTGTGAATGTTGTCTGTCTATCTCTGTTGGCGCTGCAATGAGGTGGCGACTTGTCCAGGGTGTACACCGCCTTCCGCTCGGGACAAGCGGTAGAAAATGGATGGATGGATAGATAGCTAGATATATAGATATATAGATGGATAGATAGATACACTGTAAGAAATTTCACCGTTTAATTACAGTAACCTACTGGCAGCTAATGGTTCCAGTATAAAACTGTTTTTCTACAGCACACATACTGTGATTTATCACTACAGTATATTACTGTAAAAGGTATCACAGTACTGTGCTGCATCAAATATACGCTTCACAGCATAATACTGTCATCTGTTTAGCGGCATTACACTGTTATTTTAGTGTATCTACTGTAATATGCATGACAGTTAATTACAGTAAAATAATTGTAAGCACTATAGACTGAGCTTTACAGTATAATGTCACAAGAAGTTAATGAGTTGAACTTTTAATTTTTCTAAATCAAAACCCCTGCAATCTGCTGGCATAAAAATGACTGGAGAAATGGCCTTGCAAGTTTATGCTTTTATTAACCGATTATTTTCAAGCGCATCAAACACAATCAATGTACATTTAGTGCATTCTTATTTTTTTCAGTGAAGCATTTGAACATTTAGAACAATTTTAAGCAACTTTAGCATCAGAACAGTCCATAGAACTAGATAATCAAAATTAAAATGTCCATTTAGATATCCTCCCACCAGGACACACCCACACCCCCAGACATAGTGCCTCTGTTGTACCATCCGAGAGAGCACACACATTTTAAATTAACATTTTAACATTTAAAACAATGTTAAGCAACTCCTGCAATCGGAACAAACGATGGCATCAGAGAACGTGGTTCCTACATCCAGATAACAATCAAAACGATCAAAATTAAAATGTCCATTTGGATATGATGTAAACATCCCCCCACACACACCTCCATACATAATGCTTCTGCTTCACCGTCAGAGAGGGCACACACATTTTCAAAGAACATTTTTAACATTTAGAACAAAACAAGTTGGGATCATGTGCAATAGAAAAATTTGTAAAACAAAACTGAACTGCACAATTGACTAAACTAACTGAACATGACATACCCAGTTCTCAGTGGTCTGCAACATAAAGCCCCACCAAAGTCTGTGAAAATGTTTATAAGGGTGGCTACGTGAGGATTTACAGTTGCTGCCTTTTTCTGGACCAGCTTCCCAGGTTTCTTGGACACCACCTTTCCCTGGCTAGCCTTTGTTCCCCTCTCTGGGTTAATGCCAATGAATTGCCTAAAAAACAGAGAAAGCATATAAGATATTCTGTCGTAATTGAAGATGACTTGCAGTCGATACAGAACTCCCCTCACATTGTTAATTTATGAATATGCACTGCACAAATATTCATATCAATTTTAGGATATATGTGAGCCTATACCATAACCACAGCTGTAGATGAGTGACTGCTCTAAAACCCATTAAGACAAATTCAGAGAGGAAGGCAATGCTAAAACTTCCCAAATCCCTCTCTTTATTTATGTATTTCTCTCCGTCTATCTTTTGCCAGCACATTTATAATTCCTTCATTGGCAGACAAAACAACCATGTAATGACATTGTGTATCTGGCATATTACTGCACAGTAGCATGCAACATAGATACTTCTTTGACACGTTTACATATTTACCTCTGCCTAAGAGGTTATGTATTTTTTGATGTTAGTTGATTTGCAAAATTTGGAAACAGCTCAAACGGATTTTGATCATTTATTCGCACAAGGTGGGTATCCAGATAAAGAACAGATTGTTAGATTTTGGTGGAGACCCGGATCACTGTCCGGATCCAGTATTTTCTTTTTAAGGATTCTGTCAGAGATTATAAACTGTGATAAAGGCTAAGAGCCAGGAGTAGTCCCCAGCGCACTAGAAAATTATTTCCTACCTAAGGTCATATCTGGACACACTAAAATATCGCTGCCAGTGACCCTATTGTGGTGGTCTGCACTCTTCACATGCTTTTCCAGTTTGTTATGTAGTGTTTTGGAAACTTACCTACTGTAATACAACTTAATATGTTGTAATGCATGCCAAAAAAAACAACAAAAGGCAGGGTATCAAATGAGGAAGGGCAGAGACAGATTCATTCTCTTCACCTGACTTTATGTACATTTCAAACCACAACCCGCCTCATTTTGGTAACCATGATGGTCGACTGGATTGTTCAGACCGGTTGGAACAAGTTGTACAAAGATGAGGTAGCTGTGGTTTGAGATGCTGATATGTTTGACAGACTTATGTCTGGTGGCCAAAAAGAATTACTCTAGATCAAAAAACATTTAATGTGGTAATAATTCATTCACTCTGAATCCAGCATCACACTTTGGATGAACACGCCATCTTCAACTTGCTATCAAAAGAAACATTTGTAATACGAAGGTCCACAAAAGAACAGAAGAGTCATTGATTTAAGGCACAAAATTGGGGAAATGACAAGTGAAATTCCTGAACAGAGGTGAGAAAAGGGGAAAAATATCCTAACAGTATTTAACAGTATCAAGAGGATTTACCTTTGAACAAATTCCAATGTCCGAGCACCTTCCTCTTGGTATTCCAAGTTGAACACATAGTAGGTGGCAAGAAAGGCAGCAAGCCCTTAGATGAAGCTAGATTGGACGCCTTCGCAGATGACATCACCTTCCATGCTGATCATCTAACGTTTTATTGTGACTTTGTCACCAGCAACTGGAACAGTCAAGAAATGCAGTTTATGTTCCTAAACAGTATCCAATATGGGTAGCATTTTAAAGGTATTTTGAATGACCACCTTACACCCAAAAATATATGGCTTTCTCTTTACTCTGTTTACATCTAGTCTCCCAAGGCAGTGTTTCTCAACCTTTTTTCAGTGATGTACCCCCTGTGGACATTTTTTTAATTCAAGTACCTCCTAATCAGAGCAAAGCATTTTTGGTTGAAAAACAGAGATAAAGAAGTAAAATATAGCACTTTGTCATCAGTTTCTGATTTATTAAATTGTAAAGCAGTGCAAAATATTGCTCATTTGTAGTGGTCTTTCTTGAACTGTTTGGAAAACAAAGATACAAAAAAAACCCCCAAAAATTTGTTGAAAAATAAACAAGTGATTCAATTCTAAATAAAAATGTCTCCACATAGAAGTAATCATCAACTTAAAGTGCCCTCTTTGGGCATTGTAATGGAGATCCATCTGGATTCATCAACTTCATTCTAAACATTTCTTCACAAAAAAAGTAATCTTTAAAATCAATATTTATGGAACATGTCCACAAAAAATCTAGCTGTCAACACTGAATATTGCATTGTTGCATTTCTTTTCTCAGTTTGTGAACTTACATTCATATTTTGTTGAAGTATTATTCAATAAGTACTGCGATGAGGTGGCGACTTGTCCAGGGTGTACCCGCCTTCCGCCCGATTGTAGCTGAGCTAGGCACCAGCACCCCCTGAGCCCCCAAAGGGAATAAGCGGTAGGAAATGGATGGATGGATTATTCAATAAATATATTTATAAAGGATTTTTGAATTGTTGTTTATAAATATATTTATTGAATAATAATTCAACAAAATATGAATGTAAGTTCATAAACTGTGCAAATAAATGCACAATGCAATATTCAGTGTTGACAGCTAGATTTTTTTTTTGTGGATATGTTCCATAAATATTGTTTATGTTTAAAATATTATTTTTTTGTGAAGAAATGTTTAGAATGAAGTTGATGAATCCAGATGGATCTCTATTACAATCCCCAAAGAGGGCACTTTAAGTTGATGATTACTTCTATGTGACGAAATCTTTTTTTATAATTGAATCACTTGTTTATTTTTCATCAAGTTTTTATTTTTTTCTATATCTTTTTTTTTCCAAATAGTTCAAGAAAGACCACTACAAATGAGCAATATTTTGCACTGTTATACAATTTAATGAATTGGAAACTGATGACATAGTGCTGTATTTTACTTCTTTATCTCTTTTTTCAACCAAAAATGCTTTGCTCTGATTAGGAGGTACTTGAATTAAAAAATTTTTCACAGGGGGTACATCACTAAAAAAAGGTTAAGAACCACAGTCCTAAGGTGTACTGCTGCAAATCATTACTTTCCAATGTTCGAAATGACAAAAACAACAATGATACAAATACATCTGCAGGAGAGCATAGTATACATATATTTAGGACAAACAGATTTATGTTCTGCGCTCCATGAGACACTTACCTAGCAGTATCAGTCGTGGACTGGTCAGGAGGGTCAGTGTCCGCTCCACATCGCCTGCAGTGGCAGACCTCTGTAGAAAAAATAGGTCACCATGATGACTTGTGACAAAATATAACATGGCAGTTTGGAGCATCATTTAATTAAAATGCAAGAATGCATAGTGCTAAACTTACATCTGCAAGGAGTATCAGTGCACCTCTTCTTTCATCAAAATAGGCCATCAGCAGCTGGATGATATGAAGAGTCAACTCCCCATCTTCATCCACAGGAAGGGTAGACTGAGCATTATGGTTCATAGCTTTTTTTCTCAAATACAGCTATGCTCATTCAGGGAAAGCACACTTAAACGATGCATTGGGCATAAAACCATGACTTTGCATGTGTCTAACATACGCAAACACATTGCTGCAAGTCGTAGCACATATGTTGCAAGTTAATATCTTTTTTTTTATAATCACGCTGACAAAAATGACGAAAACTTAGCAAGCTAGCAGGCGGCGGTACATGTGATGCTGACTGTGACGCTATGTAATTTCGTACTTTATAAATATATGTATATAAAGCAATTCTGACAGAAAATGACACATCAAGGTACAAGTGACTTTGATTGCACGGGAATTCTGTTCTACATGGTAGTGTGCTGGGGGGGCAGTACATCTAAGAAGGACAGCTCCAGACTTGAGAAACTGATCAGGCGGGCCGGTTCTACAATCGGAATGAAACTGGACACACTGGTGACGGTGGCAGAGAAGAGGACTGTTGACAAACTAGTGAGCATCCTGGATGATGCCAGTCACCCTCTGCATAGCGTTATCAGTAGCCAGAGGAGCCTGTTCAGTGCTAGACTGCTTCATCCCAAGTGCAGGACTAATAGACTCAAGAACTCCTTTGTCCCACACGCCATTAGACTGTACAACTCCTCTCTGGGGCGGGGGGCGGGGGGTACTAGGATGACAGGGAATGCAAAACAATAACAGTGCAATACGTTTTCATAACATGGTCACTACTGCCTACGTTGTCTTGTTATATTCTTATTTTACTGTTATATTGTTATTCCCATTGTTTTTATTATTTTTGTAATATTTCTCTATTTTGTTTCCTTTTAAACCCCCATTATTTACTTTTTACTTTTTTTTTTTTTTTAAATTGATCTCAACTCTGTACACAGCTGCTGGAATTTTAATTTTCCTGAAGGAACTCTCCTGAAGGAATCAATGAAGTACTATCTATCTATCTAATGCTCTAAAATTGATTTTCAAATCAAAATGTTGATACTTTGATAGTACATGTTTTGAGGTAAAAATATCAACAGCAACACAATGGGAAGTACTATTGAAATCTTGTATAAATGACACGGTTTAGTTGGAAGTACTTTTTCTTCCGCCTGGGTACATGTTATGCGTGAAAGCAGCAGACAGTGCGAAAAGAAGCTCGGTCTGACAATTGTGGGCGCACCCAAGAAACAAGTCTGAAAAATACGGTATTATACTGTAGGTTGTGCAGTAGCTTACTGTTGGTCGATATTTTTTGTAAAATGCAACAAAAAAAACTGTACTTAACTGCATTTAAGAAGAACAGTATATAACTGTGATTTTTTTTTTGTATTTTTACAGTAATTTCTTACAGTGTAGATGGACAGACATGATATATAAAGAAAATATGTGTATGCTTTTAGCAATTTTGCTTTGTTTTTATTTGGGATACATTAGATACATCATTGAGTTCTACTGAGAACCCAATTAGAAAGTAGAAGTTTTAAAGCAGAGATTCTAAGATCAAAACTAAAACGATTTCAAAGAAGGTCACAGGAAGAGGGAATAAGATCAAAGTCGTTATTTCCTGGCAAGGTCAGTGTCAGATAAAAGTGTTCAAGTTTAGCGTTAAAATAATTCAAGAAGATGGTATAATGCAGGACCATTCAATTAGCGGCCTGTGGGACACATGCTGCCCAGAAGTGATCCCCTTGTGGCCCAGACTGCAGGTCATCTAGAGTAGCAAAAAGAAGAAAAAAAGGAAATATTATTTTTAGAAGCCCTTAGAGCATTCATGCTATAATTCTAGTAGAGATAACGAATGCAACATTTTTCAGTCAACCCCTAAACAAAGATGTTATGTCACCGCCCTTGTACAGTACATTTCACATGCCCTTAAATAACTAATTATTGGTTCAATGCAAATGAAACTAGGTTTTTAAAACATACGTAAAAACTTTTGACTTTTTTATTGATAACTCATTCCCTCTTGCATGTTTAAACGCCCAACAACTTCCCAATGTGATAACCTGGAAGCACAATTAGATGGCCCTGGATGGCAGGCTTCATGATTGGAAAGCCCACTTTTAGGTAAGCTGCCAAAGAAAGGTGTCTTACAGAACTTCAAGGATTAACAAGGCATTACTCTTGTAAACGTTGTCTAGGGATAATATTTGTTGACTGGGAGCGGCATAATGGAAAGAACAGAAGTCTTTATCTTGGCAACAAAAGTGATTGAATAGCTCTTTCCGTTTGATTTTTAGACTGCTTCTTGATGCTGCTATCATAGCATTGTAGGGTCTGGTCTCCTAAAGCTTTAGTAAAACTTGGTGATATTGCTATTCCGTCTTGGTAGTCCTTCTTACTCAACATATACTCTATATTGCCAAAGGTATTTGGCCACCCACCCAAATGACGAGAATCAGGTGTCTTAATCACTTGGCCCGGTGTATAAAATCAAGCACTCAGGCATGGAGACGGTTTCTACAAGCATTTGTGAAAGAATGGGCCGCTCTCAGTGATTTCCAGCGTGGAACTGTCATAGGATGCTACCTGTGCAACAAATCCATTTGTGAAATTACCTCGCCCCTAAATATCCCCAAAGTCAACTTTACCATAAGAAAAGTGAAGAGTTTGGGAACAACAGCAAGTCAGCCACCTAGTGGTAGGCCATGTAAACTGACAGAGAGAGGTCAGCGGATGCTGAAGCGAATAGTGCAAAGAGGTCGCCGACTTTCTGCACAGTCAGTTGCTACAGAGCTCCAAACTACATGTGACCTTCCAATTAACCCACGTACAGTACGCAGAGAGCTTCATGGAATTGGTTTTCATGGCCGAGCAGCAGCATCCAAGCCATGCATGGCCAAGTCCAAAGCAAAGCATCGGATGCCGTGGTGTAGAGCACGTCGCCACTGGACTCTAGAGCAGTGGAGACGCCTTCTCTGGACTGATCAGTCACTCTTTTCCATCTGGCAACTTGATGGACGAGTCTGGGTTTGGATGTTGCCAGAAGAACGCTACATTTCGTACTGCAATGTGCTGAGTGATACATTTGGTGGAGGTGGAATAATATTGTTGGGTTGTTTTTCAGGAGTTGGGCTAGGCACCTCAGTTCCAGTAAAATGAACTTTGAATGTTCCGGAATACCAAATCATTTTGAACAATTCCTTGGGATGGCACTTGAAGTTCATATGTGAGTCAAGGCAGGTGGCCAAATACTTTTGACAATATAGTGTATGTCATCCGAAAGAACGTGGGATTGACTAGTGTCTTTTATTCCCTGAGAGGAAGACTGGTTGTACACAACACAGAACACAGAACTGGGAGCGGCATAATGGAAAGAACAGAAGTCTTTATCTTGGTAACAAAAGTAATTATACATCAACTTTGTCGAATTTTCAAAAGCGTTCAAATCAGCACACATAACAAAAAAAACATTGGACCATAATGAAGGTTTACAGAATCAGTTGCCAACTTGGCGACTTTGTCGCAAAATCTGGTGACTTTCCAATCCTCTGGGCTACATTTTTTTTGTCAACAGCTACTAGTGACAAATCTAACGCCGTTTCCCGGTGTTATTGGATACTTTTTTTGTGTCTTGAAGACGTTTTGGAGTCTTGGAGACTGAGGTGGGAGTGTCGATGAGCAGTAACAAGTGCTGCCGGTCAGCTGGTGCTGCGAGCAAAGCAGAGAACCTCACAGGGAGGGAATTGCAGCAGTTCGTGCAATGAGCAAACCATCGTCTGAACTTTTGTGGTGCGTTCCATTTGTATTAGGAAGTGGGAATTTCCGAGTTCCTCGTCGCAAATTTCGACTGGAGCTTTAAATGCAAATGTTTCTTTACTGTCACACTTAAATAAATCACCGAACTTGATTTGCCTACTGTACACAGCCTCAGTCACTTGCTCACCTCGAAATTGCTAACTAGCTCATCATGTCAGAGAGGAGATCCACACGCCTCCAGACTGCAAATGTAATGTGCATTTGCAAAACTGCCACTGAGAGCAAGATGTAAATATTTATTCACTGTCATGTCAAGCAAATATAATATTACTGCAATGTCCCAATTCCATCGTTCATGTTAATGAGCCAGTCATTTAATATGGTTCCTCAATTTTAGTTAGTCACAACCCTCCAGTCTTTTGATCAAATTTAATACTCTAACACAGTGGTCCCCAACCACCGCGGGCCGCGACCCGATTGGTACCGGGCCACAGAATCATTTTTTATTCATGTTTATTTAAAAAAAAAAAAAAAAAGTTTTTGTATTTTTTTAATTTTTTTATTAAATCAACATAAAAAACACAATTTACACTTACAATTAGTGCACCAACCACAAACACCTCCCTTTTTCATGACAAAAACGTCCCTTTTTTATGACAAAGAAAAAAAAAAAAAAAAAAAGGTACAGGGCCGCAGAATAATTTTTTATTAATTTTTATTTTTAAAAAATTTTATTTTTTGTATTTTTTATTAAATCAACATAAAAAACATAATTATCATTTTTTAAACTCACTTTTGTATATCTCCTTCAGCGTTTATTGCCATAAATTGTGGAAATGAGGCAATGACATCATCTATCGCAGTGTTTTTCAACCACTGTGGCGCGGCACACTAGTGTGCCGTGAGATACAGTCTGGTGTACCGTGGGAGATTGTCTAATCTCACCTATTTGGGTTAAAAATATTTTTTGCAAACCAGTAATTATAGTCTGCAAATGATGTGTTGTTGTTGAGTGTCGGTGCTGTCTAGAGCTTTTCCATAACAGTAGGTGGCAGCCGGTAGCTAATGTAGATGTCGGAAACAGCGGGAGGCAGCATGAAGTTAAAAAGGTGTCTAATGCTTAAACCAAAAATAAACAAAAGGTGGGTGCCCCTAAGAAAAGGCATTGAAGCTTAGGGAAGGCTATGCAGAACCAAACTAAAACTGAACGGGCTACAAAAGTAAACAAATACAGAATGCTGGACGACAGCAAAGACATACTGTGGAGCAAAGACGGCCTCCACAATGTACATCCAAACATGACATGACAATCAACGATGTCCCCACAAAGAAGGATGAAAACAACTGAAATATTCTTGATTGCCAAAACAAAGTCGAAGCGGGAAATATCGCTGAAAGGAAGACATGTAACTGCTACAGTGAAACACCAACAAAAAAAGACAAAAAATCCACCAAAATAGGAGCACAAGACAAGAACTAAAACACTACACACAGAAAAACAGCAAAAAAGTGAAAATAAGTCATGATGTGATGTGCAAGGAGGTGACAGCACACCTTCTTTGAGACAAGAGCTATAGTGATGCATGCTTGCTTATGCTTTAAGGTCAGATCCAACAATTGCGACACCCACATTTTACTGTTAAGTGAGTTTCAATTTTAAATAATTTCTGCTGGTGGTGTGCCTCCGCATTTTTTCAACGCAAAAAATGTGCCTCGGCTCAAAAAGGTTGAAAAACACTGATCTATCGTAAATCATCAATCAACTTCTAGCAACTTTTAGGACAACCAATTCCTACTTTCCTTGCTGAGGAGTAGGCAACACTGTACATCAGTGGTCCCCAACCTTTTTGTATCCGCGGACCGGTCAACGCTTATCAATTGGTCCTGGGGCCCGGGGCTTTTTCTTAGTCATGAAAAAGTTACGTTTTTGTCATGAAAAAGGGAGGTTTTTGTGGTTGGTGCACTAATTGTAAGTGTATATTGTGTTTTTGATGTTGATTTAATAAAAAAAAAAAAATATATATATATATATATATTTAATTTTAATTTTTTTTAATAAAAATGGATACAAAATTATTCTGCGCCCCGGTGGTTGGGGACCACTGCTGTACATCATCCCAGATAAGCTCCTTAGTGTGGTGAAGGTGTCATGATCTGTCACATCAGATCAGGTCTGAGTTTGTTCATGTTTTCCTGTGTTTCGTGCCTTAGTTCCGGTTTAGTGCTCTTATTTTAGGCGTTCTTTCTGTTTTCCTTGTGTGTTCCTGCCAGCAGCTTCACTCCCGCCTCTGAGCTGTTTTCATTTTATAATTACGGCTATTTAAGTTGAGCCTTTGCTGCTAGCTTTTGTTCATACTCTGTCCTGTATGTTGATCCACCTGCACGTTCTCCCCTGTGAGTTTTTGCTGTTCTCCAGCATTCCGTTTTGTTCATAATACCCTGATCAGTTTCGCTTCGTTTTGCATAACCTTCTCTATGCTTTGGTGACCTTCCTAGCGGCACTCATCTTTTGTGTATTTGAGCCATTTAAATATGGGCTTCCGAATGTAAAAGTTCAGTCACACTTTTCTAGCAGATATATTTCTCAGATTTAACGTCGTTTTTTCAGATTTTTTTTCTTTTTCTTTTCTTAGTTTATTTCGAACATGAACATGAACACACTTACAACATAATACATCAAACAATCCCACATCATTTCCCATCACATCATGTCCGAAAAGGAGTAGGAAGAAGCACAGCTTATTTAATCCTACCCTTTTCCCACGACAGAGCGTCTACAATTATATACATTCATCCACTGACCTGTTTTATAGTAAAATGACATCCGTGAATGAGTAATACAACAGGTTTGTAAAATGTACTTAATTATTTCAGTCATTATTAACATACTGAGATGAAGAATATCTTATTTTCCATAAGGTTGAAAGTGTTTCTCATAATTCTTCTTCTTTGTACTTTGTAAGCACTATTAATTTGAACAGTCTCTTAAACTGGATGATATCAGTACAATGTTTAACTTTTTTACTTAATCCATTCCATAATTTAATTCCACATACTGATATGCTAAACGTTTTAAGTGTTGTACGTGCATACAAATGTTTCAGATTAGATTTTCCTCTAAGGTTATATTTCTCTTCTTTAGTTGAGGAGAATTGTTGTACATTCTTTGGTAGCAGGTTATAATTTGCTTTGTACATCATTTTAGCTGTTTGCAATTTTACCAAATCATCGAGCTTTATTTTTGACTCAATAAATAAAGGGTTTGTAAGTCCTCTTTAGCCAACATTATGTATTGTTCTAATTGATCTATTTTGTCACACAGTTAACGAATGTAGCGCACATTTGTAGTTGTTTCCCAATATTTCTGCACAATAACTCAGATGTGGTAACACTAGCGAGCAGTAAAGAATATAAAGTGATTTTTGGCCCAGGACATATTTTGCTTTATTCATTATTGAAATGTTTTTTGCCACATTATGTTGTATGTTTTGTATATGAGATTTCCAGTTCATTTTATCATCTATTAATACTCCCAAAAATCTGGTTTCTTTTATCCTTTCAATATTTACTCCGTCTATTTGTATTCGTGTCGGATGCTCTTTTCTACTGTTACCAAATAGCATTATTTTAGTTTTACTGAGATTCAAAGATAGTCTGTTTTTATCAAACCATTTTTTAAATTTTTTAATTTCTTCCGTTATTATTTGTATTATCTTCTGTGTGTTCTCTCCTGAACAGAAAGCCGTTGTGTCGTCTGCAAATAAACCTAACTTCAAGTCCTTTGTAACTTTACAAATTTCGTTTATATAAAGATTAAACAATCTTGGTGTCCCAGTATTGATCCCTGGGGTACACCACAATATATATCCAACCGTGTTGACATATTTTCACCCATCTTCACATATTGTTTCCTGTTGGTTAAATAGCTTCTTACCCAGTTCAATACCAAACCTCTGGTGCCATATCGTTCTAGTTTTTGTATTAAAATATCATGATTAATTGTGTCAAATGCTTTTGTTAAATCCATGAATACTGCGGCCGCACATTCATTACCGTCTATTGCATTGGTAATTTCCTCTGTTATTTTGATTAATGCTATTGATGTTGAGATATTTGGGGAGGTGTATAGGACACGCTCCGCCAGTAGGGAGACCAAGGACACCTTGGGGACCCAACTGTTTGGCCTGTGAACGCATAGGGATTCCCCAGGAGGAGCTGGACAAAGTGGCTGGGGAGAGGGAAGTCTGAGCTTCTCTGCTTAGGCTGCTAACCACGACCTGACCCCAGATATGTGGAAAAAAATGGATGGTTAGATGGAATTTCTAACTGGGACTAAATAAATAAACCAAAAATAAAAGTCTGGTACAGAAGTTGCTGGCATATGATAAGTAGGTGATGTAAATGACCATTAGTTGTAACAAAAAACGTGACCAGTGAAATAAGCAGAATACCAAGAAGTTGTATACCAGCTCAAGGCCAAAAGACTCTTCGGAATCAAAACAGTGCTTTTCCCTACATGAAAGGCTCTATCTAATATCAGTATTATGCGATTATCGTGAGACCCAAAGGCGAGATGCCAGATGAGTAGCATTACAAACAAAGAAAAAAGACTTCAATATTCAGCCAATATCTGAAAACAACCCCTACGAATGCCTCTGGGGCAAAATATTGCCACCCATTTTTGTTGTTGTTCAATACCATCAACTAAGCAGTAAATATAGAAAGAAAAATACATTCAACAATAATAATCTTCTATCAAATATCTGAAACATCGAATACCCTTTCGGGCTTTAGTGTTTATGCAGTAACCACTGCATGCACACACCTAAAATGTCCTCTAAGGTAATGCAAGGTGACAGTACTTGGAATGGTAAAACACATCCAAAGTGGATTAGAGCTGATATACAAAGAGGATGAGAGGGAATGATGTGTGGACAGTGGGTAGGAATAATAAGGAAGGAGGCGAGCAAGGTGATTACAATAATGGCAGGATGGAGAATGGGGAACAGGTGGAGAATTGTAAATAGTTTCAAAACGGGAAGAAAAGGAGATTTGGGAGGAGTGGCTAAGATAAAAGAAGCGAAGATGAGAGGAGACAGAATGTTGCAATAAAGGAGCCCAGGGAGTAGATAATGAGAAAATAGGAGGAGATGGGTTGACTAAAAAACAGATGTGAGGGGGGAAAAAGACACGCATACAAGAAGGGGAGGAGAATAAAAAGGTAAACAAGAAGAGGAGGATGTTTGGGTAGCAATAAAAGATGAGCGACAGGAGGCATCTATTAAATGGTTTAGGGAAAAATAAAGCCATGGCAAGAAAATTAAAGAAGACGTTGGAGCGATGTAAGAGAGATATTGACCTTCACATGAGTGTTATGGTAACTATAGCAACTACCCTCACCTTCTCTGTAACCAACCCTGGCGATGGCATATGTTTGTGTGTAACATGCTCAATCAAGTCTCAACATCGGTTTTAATCAGTGGGTTGAATTTGTGTGGGAGTGTGTTCGAATCTACTAGACCTGATGGAAGGATCACCAATCATCACCAATCAACTGGTTAGTGCCGGACGATCGAGAACAGCTTGTCAACATTGACTTAGTACTTGTACACACTCTTCCACACACACTTACGCAATAAAACACATGTTGGTTGAGGCATTCAGTAGCACCCCCAAATAACAAATTATGTTATTTTCCAAGTTTGTGCTGGTTTTTGATATCTGGCATATTGAATACAAGTGTGACGCTTGGCTGGCATTGTGGTGCAGGTTTGTTCTCTAGAGGGAGCAGTCGGATATGGACACAGAGTAAAGGTAAGGAATGATGATTTATTGTCAAGATTATCAAAATAGTTTATTTGGGGGCACAAATGTCACAGGTTACATTACCAACTTATTTGACAATCAAGGCATGAACATAACAATTCACGATTTGTATCGTTGCTTTTACTAATAAGCAACCTAGGTACTTGTGTCCAAACACGGAAGTGTTGTCTCTCTTCTCCTGGCATGGCACATAGCTCCGCCCCCTCTGAAGCCATGCGCTCTCTTGCAGCACGGGATACCAAGAATTGCTACCACAACATCCAGTGGACACATTTAGAACAGCATCAAGCATTAATTTCATCTTATTTTTATACTTAGCAAACTCATCTAGCGGGCCTGTTTGCAAGCCTGAGCCGGCCTGCAGGTAGCACAGAACCCAGGCATGTGAAAAAGAATAAAAGAAAACGACTGAAAATAAGCTGGTGGTCCAGGGCGGTGCCCGGGTCAGGGGAGAAGGGAGCACCCCCGAAGCTCCTGGTTTTTCAGCAATTGAACATGCGAAAGTTAGCAAAAAAGAAGCACCATTTAAAGATGTTTCAGTGTTTAAAGAATTGAAAAATTATCGACAGCGTCTACATAAATACACACCCCATTCATCCACATGAATCACTGTGTATGTTTCAATCACTATGTTATTTAGTCACTACAGTAATTACAACTTGTGTTTTCATCCACAGGAACCACATGGGTTAGCCTACTCCATAAAGTATTTACAACCTTATTAGTGTTCACTTTACAGCCACAGATGGTTCATTTAGTTATTTACATTATTTACACATTACTTTGGTTCATTCACACATTCCTTTTTAGCATGAATTGATTAATGTGGACCCCGACTTAAACAAGTTGAAAAACTTATTCGGGTGTTACCATTTAGTGGTCAATTGTATGGAATATGTACTGTACTTGGGACGACGTGATGCAGTGGGAGAGTGGCCGTGCGCATCCCGAGGGTCCCTTGTTCAATCCCCACCTAGTACCAACCTCGTCACGTCCGTTGTGTCCTGAGCAAGACACTTCACCCTTGCTCCTGATGGGTGCTGGTTGGCGCCTTGCATGGCAGCTCCCTCTATCAGTGTGTGAATGTGTGTGTGAATGGGTAAATGTGGAAGTAGTGTCAAATTGCTTTGTGTACCTTGAAGGTAGAAAAGCACTATACAAGTACAACCCATTTATTGACTGTGCAATCTACTAATAAAAGTTTCAATCAATCAAAAACTTTGGCATTTTTGCTTTGATGGCTCTGACATGAGCCTTCCTGGCAAATTTCTGAGCAGTTTGTATTTTCCTTTTTTGTTTGTGCTTTAGTGGATTCCGCCTCGGATTTTATAGCCAATTTCTGTCTCTTCCAGCTGCTCCAAATGCAAATATCATAAAGAGCACAAACAATGTTTATTTTATTAGCTAACTTCATTTATCTGAATAGCCATTTGTGATTTACAGCATGAAATAACAAATATATTTCAGTCATGTTGTTTGTTTCAAAATGATTCAATTATTCAATGTCAAAAAATAAACAGTAGAAAAAATGAACCAAATGTCAGCTCCTGTCTTGTTATAAAACCCCAACAAATATGAAATTTAGCATTTAGACAGGCTGTACTCTAACATAAGTCATCACGTCTGCCACAATCATGTGTGTTTTTAAATGTGTATTCCATGTCTTCCATGTCGGGAGCAGTTTTGATTTGGGCTTATATGGTAAACAACTAAAATGAATGTGTTGGGGATTGTTTTATCCAGGCGCATACATTTGTCCAAATTTGGTCAAGTGGACGCCCTCTACATCGCTAAAAGAAAAATCAAAGGAAGAGAATCCCTCTACCATCTTCTACTATTTTTTTTCAATATATAAACCACCCGCTTGAATATTCCATCTTCGCTTCTCCGACTCTCTCGTCGTCATTTGGGATGTTTGTTGTGATTTCCCTTCCTGGTTCGATGACCCGCCCTATCTTGCCTCTGATTGGCCTGTTCATAATGTTTTGCCCTAATCTTAACCAATTGTGACTCATCATAGTAAACCAACCAACCAATCATGGATGTTCTTATATGTAAACCAACCAATCATCATTGATGTTTCCTATATATTTTGTGCCAGCAACTTGAGGGTTCAAGGTTCGCTCCCAGCTTCCGCCAACCTAGTCACGTCCGTGGTGTCTTTGAGCAAGACACTTCACTCTTGCGACCGATGGGTCGTAGTTAGGGCCTTCAATGGCAGCTCCCACCATCAGTGTGTGAATGGGTGAATGTGGAAATAGTGTCAAAGCGTTTTGAAGGTTGAAAAGCATAATAAAAGTATAATCCATTTACCATTTGTCTTTAGTATGATTTGACATAAGTCATGTACAAGTTGAGAACAGGAAGTGAACATATGTGTTATTAATTGCTATGAAGTAGAAACGAGTAGGATTACGTTTTGATTTGTTTCTTCCTATTCGTTTTTGAACATATTGTAAAAAAAAACGAAGAAAATGTGTATATGGAAAATGTAGAAATGTTTGAAATAGATCTAAACTTCAAAGATATTCTACCAATTGGTCTGCCACTGCCTTTTCTAGAGCGTTCAGCAGGGCAGGAAGAATACTGATCGATCGGTAGTTGGTCATTTCTTGTTAATCTCCACTTTATGTAGGCGAGTTACAATAACAAATTTAACGCGAATGGCAGATTGTTTCCCTCTGCTCATACTGTCTGAGAGATGTGACGTTTGGCTGGCATCGTAGTGAAAAGTTGTTCTCTCGTGGGTGCAGCGGTGGATGGAACACAGCGTGAGGATAAGGATAATGATTTAATAATATTACAAAACAAGCTACAAACAAAGAACACTTGCACAAGGCACTAAAGACAAAACAAACAGAACTAGCATGGAAGCTAGAATGAACAGAAAGCGCTATTATGTAAACTAGGGACAAGTAAACAAACAAAATAGCATGGAAGCTAATAGGGTGAAAAAAGATAGCTACCACAATGCGGGAAGAGCGATGTCACCTGTTGCGTGTAGCAAACTACAGTCCGAGAACGAATGTCAAACAAGGGCGGTCTTAAATAAGGAGATAATTAATCAAATCAGGTGCGTGACGACAAACAAGAAACAGGTGACACTAAATGAGTAACCATGACAACAGAAACCAAACAGGAAATGCCACCGGGAACCAAAGACGTTGAATACAACACAGGATGATAACAAAACAGAAACAAAACCAGAATATGACACGGTCCAAGATGTGGACCATGACAAGAGATTTCTGGCTACTTTTAAAAATTGTTTAATGTCGTCACCACGAGTGGTAGCATGAGGCGCTGCAGCTCACATAAGAATCAGGTCCTCCAGAATGGCACACCCAAACATTTCTGGCACAGTGTCAAGAGCATGAAAGAGATACCGTACCAGGAGATAGAGCAGCAACACAAATGTTGAGGTAAATAAGGATGTGGGGGGGACACAAACCATAACGCTTTTTACTCCTTTTGTACAAAACTGATGTCTGCAGATCTACGGCCCAGCATCACGCAGCACGATTGGCATTTCCTTAAAAACAGAAGTACTTTACTGGTTCCCTGTTTTCTTCACGGATGAGAGCAGGTTTATACTGAACACAAGTGACAGACATGAGGGAGTCTGGAGGCGTTGTAGAGAATGTTCACATCAACCAGCATGATCAGTCTGGTATCGGGTCAGTCACGGTTTGGGCAGGTAATGCTCCCTGACTGTTGAGCAGATCCTCATACCCTGTAGGCCCTAGGTTGCTTCTGGTGCACGACGATGCCCACACTCATGGCAAAGTCAAGTATAACGAGAGTGTGGTCAACTAAACGAGAAGTGCCATGACTGCTTCCAAGGATGTGTGCAGCTGTGCATGCATTTGCTGTCGTTTTGACGAAATAAACTAGAATAATATTTTTGTATATTAGTGTTGTCCCGATACCAATATTTTGGTACGGTACCAAAATGATTTCGATATTTTTCTAAATAAAGGGGACCACAAAAATTTGCTTTATTGGCTGTATTTAAAAAAAAAAATCTTACACTACATTAAACATATGTTTCTTATTGCAATTTTGTCCTTAAATAAAATAGTGAACATACAAGACAACTCATCTTTTAGTAGTAAGGAAGCAAACAAAGGCTCCTAATTAAGTCTGCTGATGTATGCTGTAACATATTGTGTCATTTATCATTCTATTATTTTTTCAACATTATTACGGACAAAAGGTAGAAAATTAATTATTAATCTGCTTGTTCATTTACTGTTAATATCCGCTTACTTTCTCTTTTAACATGTTAAAAAGTAATAATCACTTATTTTTCTGTTGTTAGATACCATACATTAGTTTTGGATGATACCACAAATTTGGGTATGAATCCGATACCAAGTAGTTACAGGATCATACATTGGTCATATTCAAAGTCCTCATATTTCCTCAGTTTGTGAACATAACATACATTTAAAAAAAGCAAAATAAGATGTCTTGATGACAAAAAAATAGACGTAATCATAGTAGTATTGACTGTATATATGTGCCTGTACTTGGTATCATTACACTTGATGTTAGGTGTGGATCCACCAATGGCGGTTGTTTACATTTTGATAAGCTGGTAAACTACGGTGTGTAGTGAAACATGTTTAGCTAATCCTCGTCCTGCAGGGATGATACTTGTAAGAAACGTAGTTTATTTGTCGCCATGGAGGCGAGGATTAGTGATTTAGAAGTAGCTAAAACACTGCCGACGGCAGATGGACATTGGCTGCTAACTCGCTAAAGGCATTGAAACTTAGGGATGGCTATGCAAAACGAAACTAAAAGTGAACTGGCTGGAAAGTAAAAAAAAACAAAATGCTGGACTACAGCAAGGCCTTACAACGTGTGGTACAGTAGACAGAGTCCACAAAGTACATCCGTACAAGACATGACAATCAACAACAAAATAGGAAACACTGCACACAGGAAAACACCAACAAACTCAAAATAAGTCACAGCAACAAAGGTCTTAACTCATTCTCCTTCTATGCCACATCAATATGAAATGCACTCCCAACAGGTGTAAAAGAAAGTGCATCTCTATCCTCCTTCAAAACATCACTGAAAGAACATCTCCAAGGCAGCTACACCCTAGCCCAGGGGTCGGCAAACTTTACCACTCAAAGAGCCAATTTGACCCATTTCACGAAATAAAGAAGATAATGGGAGCCGCAACCATTCTCGCTGATATCTGCTGATGGTCACGCAGATAACAATAATACGGGCGGACTATGAAGCTATTGCCTCTGACGCCATCTACTACATGTACTTGAATATTAAATACTGAATACGAAAATACTACATGTTACATGAGCTTGTCGGCTCAGTAACATGCTGTACGTGGTTTCCGCTGATGCACGTACACGACTGCAAGGCATATAGTCAACAGCCATACAGGTTACACTGACGGTTGTGATATAAACAACTTTAACACTCTTACTAATATGCGCCACACTGTGAACCCACACCAAACAAGAATGACAAACATTTCGGGAGAACATCCTCACGGTATCAGAACATAAACGCAACATAACATTTACCCAGAATCCCAAGCATTCATGATGATTCCAGGCTATATTTTACACCCCGCTAGCACCAACACCCCCCGCCCCCCCTCTGTGCGTCGGTTGAGGTGGGCGGGGTTGGGGGCCCGGGGGTGTATAATATAGCCTGGTTCATCATGGATGCTTGGGATTCTGAGTAATTGATATGTTGCGTTTATGTTGTGTTACTGTGAGGATTTTCTCCCGAAATGTGTTTGTCATTCTTTTTTCTGTTTGGGTTCACAGTGTGGCGCATATTAGTAAGAGTGTTAAAGTTGTTTATTTCACAACCGTCAGTGTAAGCTGTATGGCTGTTGACTATAAGCCTTGCAATCTCGTACGTGTGAGAATAGAAGCAGCGAGATGCATGCGCCTGGCCGGCACGCAGATAGCATAGCGTAAAGGCGGGCGACGATATGTTGTAGAGCAGTTGTCCCCAACCACCGGGCCGCGGCCGTGGCCCGATTGGTACCGGGCCGCAGAAGAATTTTTTATTTAAAAAAAAAAAAAATATATATATATATGTATATATATATATATATATATATATTATTTTATTAAATCAACATAAAAAACACAATATACACCTACAATCAGTGCACCAACCACAAACAACTCCCTTTCTCATGATAAAGAAGAAAAAAAAAGAAAAAAAAGGACATAACTTCCATAACTTGAGTTGATTCATTTTGGAAAACCTTGTTACATTGTTTAATGCATCCAGCGGGGCATGACAACAAAATTAGGCATAATAATGTGTTAATTCCACGACTGTGTATGTTGATATCGGTATCAGTAATTAAGAGTTGGACAATATCGAATATCGGCAAAAAAGCCATTATCGGACATCTCTAAGTTACATGTATCCATCCATCCATTTTTTAACGCTTATTCCCTTTTGGGGTCGCGGGGGGCGCTGGTGCCTATCTCAGCTACAATCGGGCGGAAGGCGGGGTACACCCTGGACAAGTATGTTTTGGACAATTATAATACAGTTTTCACATTTTTAAATATTTCAATCATTTTACAAATTGAATGCAACTCTTATCAATTGCTAATTGTGAATGGAACTCAGCCATTAAATGTTTGCCTATTTTCTCTTTCTGCACATTAAGTACTTTAACACTTTTCAAACACATTATTTTTCAATAAAATCAATCCACCACACTAGCAGGTTTAGTTGTGCAGGTTTAGAGAGTCTGGTGCGAGAACAACCTGGAGGAAAGTACCGGCGTCTCTCAGCGACACACCTGCAGCTGATAAAGGGTGGCCCGCAATCAGCCTCAGTTGCGTCCACAAGCTTCGCCTCCAGTCAAAGCGATGGCGACCAAGGAGGACAAAAAAAAACACAAACGAGAAGAAAGGAGAAGGAAGACTGAAAAGCAGTGAGGCAAGAAGAAGGAATGTTACACACTCATTGCATAAGTAAACAAATATTATTAATTTACTCCCCGAACAGAAATATACCCTTGAGAAAGTCACTTCATTACTTTGTACTATGCTTGGAATGAAGGTTAATTATGGGCCCGCTGCAATGCCAGCGCCCATTCACATGCTGCAAGCGGCAGTTATTCACAGAGTTTTAATAACTGCTCCGGTTTTGATTTTACGTGCTTTTAAATAACCCCTCCGCAAAATGTCATTTTTGTCTCTTTGAGCTGTAATTTGACCCCCTTAAAATGCTTCAAAGTGCAAGTTAAACCTCTACTATCCAAAACGAAAGCCTTTTATCAACAACATCCAAAAACGCCAATCTGTAATTTGACCCCCTTAACATGCTTCAAAACTCACCAAATTTTACACACACATCATGACTGGCGAAAATTGCCATCTAATAAAAAACAAACCCCCAAAAAATCTAAATTGCGCTCTAGCGCCCCCTAGGAAAAAAACCCAGAGAAAACTGCTTGTAACTTCTGTTAGGAATGTTGTAGAGACATGAAACAAAAACCTCTATGTAGGTCTGACTAAGGCCAGGGCATGGGTCGCGGGGGCAGCGGCCAAAGGCGGGCCCGACCAACGCTGCTTGCAGCTTTAATTATTCTTGTTCCGCACGTTTTGTCTTACACTTAATACGAGATGGACCGGCCAAGGAGCCCCCCACATATGTTATAACGTCGGAAAGAGCGACGGAGGTACTTTAAATTGGGACCATTTCGTGTTACCATCGAAACGCTATTCACGAATAAACGAAAAAAAATGGGCCACTAGAATGTGTACGCACCTTTTTAATTTAAAGTAAAAGTACCAATGATTGTCACACACACACTGGGTGAGGCGGAATTATTCTGTGCATGTGACCCATCACCCTTGATCACCTCCTGGGAGTGAGGGGAGCAGTGGGCAGCAGCAGTGGCTGCACCCGGGAATTATTTTTGGTGATTTAATCCCCATTTCCAACCCTTGATGCTAAGTTCCAATGGCAGACATTTCCAGCAGAACGCTCTAAAAAGGCAAGATTACCTCCTTTTGTGGCTCAGCCATATTTTCCCGTAGTACTCTATGTGACACTTGTTAACTGTCGGCATGTTAATGTTAGCATGCTAGCATGTTGTTAGCTTGCTAAAGTTTTGAGCTACTTTTGCTACTGCTTAGCACAGACTCATATAACTTGGTATGTGACAGTTGTTAACTGTTAGCATGCAAACAATAGCATGCTAGCAAGTTAACTTAGGCTTGCTAAGTTTTTCATCTATTTTTACACGTTTTTTTGTGTTTCCGCAGCCATACAACTTTGAGTCGTATAAATTGGTATATGAAACCTGCTGACTGTTATTATGTGTTAACATCTTTATTTAAACATGCTACTGTTTTAGGCTAGCTCTGTGGCTCTTTTTGTACAGTTACACCTAAAAAACTCATGGATTGAGACACTGAGCACCATCTAATAAGCATGGCGGCTTCCGGCAACCCCCGGCCAGAGGTCCAGGGCACAGGTAGCAGGCCCATCAAAATTTCCGCGGGAATTTTCTAGTTTCTATTAGTCTCTGCAGTTCAGCGATTGACTGAGACGTGGCTTCATTTAAAAAAAATAGATACAAAAAGTGTTACGCATAAGCATACAGTGGGGCAAAAAAGTATTTAATCACTTAAATTGATGTCAGAGGTCTGTAATTTTCATCATAGGTACACTTCAACTGTGAGAGACAGGATGTGAAAAAAAAAATCCAGGAATTCACATTGTAGAAATTTTAAAGAACTTATTTGTAAATTATGGTAGAAAATAAGTATTTGGTCAACCATTCAAAGTTCTCACTGATGGAAGGAAGTTTTGGCTCAAAATCTCACGATACATGGCCCCATTCATTCTTTCCTTAAGACGGATCAATCGTCCTGTCCCCTTAGCAGAAAAACAGCCCCAAAGCGTCGTGATGTTTCCATCTCCATGCTTCAAAGTAGGTGTGGTGTTCTTGGGATGCAACTCAGTATTCTTCAACCTCCAAACACGACGAGTTGAATTTATACCAAAAAGTTCTATTTTGGTTTCATCTGACCACATGACATTCTCCCAATCCTCTGCTGTATCATCCATGTATCCATTTTAGTACAAACTCAACTCGTCGTGTTTGGAGGAAGAAGAATACTGAGTTGCATCCCAAGAACACCATACCTACTGTGAAGCATGGAGGTGGAAAAATCATGCTTTGGGGCTGTTTTTCTGCTAAGGGGACAGGACGATTGATCCGTGTTAAGGAAAGAATGAATGGGGCCATGTATCGTGAGATTTTGAGCCAAAACCTCCTTCTATCAGTGAAAGCTTTGAATGGTTGACCAAATACTTATTTTCCACCATAATTTACAAATACATTTTTTAAAAATCCTACAATGTGAATTCCTGGATTTTTTTTTCACATTCTGTCTCTCACAGTTGAAGTGTACCTATGATGAAAATTACAGACCTCTGTCATCATTTTACGTGGGAGAACTTGCACAACCGGTGGCTGACTAAATACTTTTTTGCCCCACTGTATAATAAGAAAACCACTTATAAGGTGAGCATTTTAGCTGAGCTGTGGAATTATAAGGGTCGCTTCAATGACTTAAACATGTTTGATTCATGGTTGTAAAATTCCAATGACTGATCAGCTGATGAGCTGTCAGGCAACAGACTGAGCAGCTGGTGATGCATATGCCTTCAGAGTTCCACCTGATGTTATCTGTCAGACTTATTGGATGGTGTCACAAACCAGTGTGGAGTTTCTGTACATCATTACTTCACTGTCACATAAACAGCCTTGGAGGCCGCACGGCAACTGGTAACAGGTCGTGTTGTGTGTAAATAAAAGTCCGATATACATTTCTTGGCTGTCATCTTTTCACTTTGCATCGATTGTCACGACAGACTGCCTGTCAGTGCTGACACCTCTACATGGAGATGCAAACAGTTACACTTTGATTTATTTACCAGCAAACTTTCCGAGAATATATTCTAGGAAATTATTAACATGTTTGTGAATCAAATCCAATTATCTTAATCAAGTCGCGTTATCTACCAATTAAACCGTCCAGGCTTTTTCGAGGACTGAAACCTTTGCCTTTTAATTGTGGGTTCAAACATGACATTCATCCATTCAGGCAAAAACATAGTGGTTGGGAAGTTCAAGCAAAGGGTCAGAACACAAGGATGATACACAAGGGAAAAAGTGCTGGAATGAATCAGTCTAATCAATGACCTGGCAAGGAACCGAGGAGAACTTGCTGTAAAGGGAAGAGGAGCGTGAGAACAACTGGACACAGATGAAATATTTATTCGTCTTCTGTTTTTTTTTATTGATTGTTAGGAAGTAACTTTTGGCATGTATTACCTTGGACCATCTCCTGAACTGGAGGGTGGATTGAAATGATTGTACTATAACCCATAAATTGTGTTTAAAGGCCTACTGAAACCCACTACTACCAACCACGCAGTCTGATAGTTTATATATCAATGATGAAATATTAACATTGCAACACATGCCTATACGGCCGGTTTAGTTTACTAAATTATAATTTTAAATTTCCCGCGGAGTTTCTTGTTGACGCGTGGCATCCCGGGTTGCAGGGGACATTCTAGCGCAGCACCATTTGCGGCTAAAAGTCGTCTCTTTTCATCGCGCAATTACACAGTATTCTGGATATCTGTGTTGCTGAATCTTTTGCAATTTGTTCAATTAATAATGGAGAAGTCAAAGTAGAAAGATGGAGGTAGGAAGCTTTACCCTTTAGCCACACAAACACACGGTGTTTCATTGTCTAAAATTCCCGGAAGTGAAGCTTTACTATGGATCAGAGCAGTCAAGCGAACATGGTTCCCGACCACTTGTCAACCGGCAGGTTTCGGTGAGAAAATTGTGTTAAAACGTCGCCTCTTACCGGAGATCAGCTGAGCTTGCGCCATCCATGCAGCTGCCGTCGACTTCCCTCAGAGACTGGCGTCAAGACACCCGTGGACACACCCCTCCGACTATCAGGTACTATTTAATCTCACTAAAACACTAGCAACACAATAGAAAGATAAGGGATTTCCCAGAATTATCCTAGTAAATATGTATAAAAACATCTGAATCCGTCCCAATGCGATCGCCTTTGCTATCAATATCATCATCCACAAATCTTTCATCTTCGCTCAAATTAATGGGGACATTGTCGAGTAGCTCTTGCTGCTGGTGGCTCCCATTATAAACAACGTGAGGACGTGAGGAGCCCTCACCCTTGTGACGTCCTCATCTCCGACTTCCGGTAAAGGCAAGGCTTTTTCATTAGCGACCAAAAGTTGCAAACTTTTTTGTGGATGTTCTCTACTAAATCCTTTCAGCAAAAATATGGCAATATCGCAAAATTATCAAGTATGACACATAGAATGGACCTGCTATCCCCGTTTAAATAACAAAATCTCATTTCAGTAGGCCTTTAATAGTTTTACCTCTTCAAGGTAAGGTAGTGGACTTAAAGGGGATCTGCACTTTTTGTGGAATGTTGCCTATCGTTCACAATGATTATAAGAGACATGCTAATAGATTTTTTGGTTTTGCATTCTAACTTTTGAATAAATGCGATCAAAAGCTCACTTTCAATGGAGCTTATTGGAGCTGCACAATTCCCCCTTCAAAGCACTTAAAAACAAACGTCTCCATTAAGATTTTATATACATGATGTATGTATGTGATCTAGTAACGGCCACATTCAAAATAACATTTAAAATAACATTTAATATTTACTTAATTTGATTGTTTCAAGCATACGCATAAACAACTTATCATGTTAGTTTTTTTTTTCATCACTAATTATTACTCACTGCAGACTTTATGAAAGCCAACACATAACAAAAAATCACTTACTGTACAACATCTGCTGTCATTCAAATGCCAAAGCTCGGTTGGTAGAGCGGCCGTGCCAGCAACTTGAGGGTTCTGGGTTCAATTCCCCGCTTTTTCCATCCTAGTCACTGCTTTTGTGTCCTTGGGCAAGGCACTTAACCCACCTACTCCCAGTGCCACCCACACTGGTTTAAATCCTTCCATTTTCTAAATGTAACTTAGATATAGATTCACTATGTAAAGCGCTTTGAGTCACTAGAGAAAAGCGCTATATGAATATAATTCACTTCACAGACTGCTAGGATGTTGATATATTCCTATTTAGGTGAAGAATGGCTCATAATCCTCACATGTCGTTCCGGCCATTTCCGTGTCTTAAATGGCTTTCAAAGTGTACCAACTTGTCCGAATACCTATTTAAACTTCTTCTGTCCAGGTGAGATGTATGATTTATGATCTACAATAAACTTATAGGGAGCAAGAAAGCAGCAAACCGCTCGATGATGTAAAAACAGGGACACACGGTAGTGATCACGTCGCCGCTATAAATATTTTGTTTGCGTTAGCGCTTTTAATAACAGTATCACTAATACCTGGTTAATATTCAAGTCAGGAAATGTAAATTGAGTTTTGTTGGTGGTTTTCGAATGGTTGTTTATTGAATTATATGTGCTAAATAGAAGTGCTCCTATTGGGTCCACTGTATGCAGACTTTTATTTACCTTTATTTAAAATTTAGAATGCAATTTAAACAAATCCGTCCGTCGTCATGTCTTTCATAATGATTTGTCAAATATACATAATATACATATATATATATATATATATATATATATATATATATATATATATATATAAACTCTTATTTTTTTTTGTCATAGAGTGATTGGAGCACATGGTTACAAAAAAACCTCATAAAGTTTGGTTCTTGTATGAATTTATTATGGGTCTACTAAAAATGTGACCAAATCTGCTGGGTCAAAAGTATACATACAGTAACATACATGATCAATTTTGGTGATATAGAAAAGTAAAAATCAAATCAAATTAGCTTCATGGCATGGCCTCTTAACTTCATGTGAGTGATTATGATTGACGACACCTGTTGACTCCTCTGAGCCCATTTAAATAGGGCTCATGTGATGCAGTCATTAGACTCGGTTACAAACACGACAATGGGAAAGTCAAAAGAACCCAGCACAGATCTGAAAAAACGAATCATTGACTTGAACAAATCAGGAAAGTCCCTTGGAGCCATTTCAAAGCAACTTAAGGTCCCAAGAACAACGGTGCAGACGATTGTTTCTAAGTATAAAGTAGATTGCACAGTTTTGTCACTGCCACAATCAGGAAGAAAACGCAAGCTATCACCTGCTGCTGAGAGAAAATTGGTCAGGATGATCAAGAGTCAACTGCGAACCACCAAAAAGCAGGTCTGCAATGAATTGGAAGTTGCTGGAACACAGGTTTCAGTGTCCACAGTCAAGCGTGTTTTGCATCGCCATTGACTGAGAGGCTACCATGCAACAAGGAAGCCCTTGCTTGAGAAGCAACACCTTAAGACTTGTCTAGTTTGCTGCTGATCACATGGACAAAGATAAGACCTTCTGGGGTGGGGGGTTTGGTGCGTGGTCGGGGGTAAGGAGGAGGCTTGGTTGGGGGCGTGGTTTGGGCGGGGCCGTGGTTAAGAGGGGACGAGTATAATTCACCAACTCGAGTATTTCATATATATATATACATATATACATATATATATATATATATATATATATATAAAACATATATGAAATACTTGACTTTCAGTGAATTCTAGCTATATATATCTATTTTAATATATATATATATAAATAAAATAAATAGTTGAATTTCAGACGGCACCTATCAAATACACAGTAATAAAAACACAGTTGTTCTACGAACTGTACTGCGCTTGCTGGTTACCCAAAAAAACAACAACAACACTTACCTTTCAGTATTTGAGTAACCTTTGTTCTGCCATTTGCGTACTGGCGAGAGTCACGTGCCGTCAGGTGCACAACACCACGTAAATCGTTGGCCAATCAAAAAGCAACCCCTTAACGCTATAGCCAACATTCACCAGGAGATGGCAACAGACATCATAGAATCACTCTATTACAGACGGCGTCGCCATGGCTGTAACTTCCTCGTTCTTCTGCTTCGTCTCCTTGTGTGTGCAGTTTTTTATTAAAATCCGTAGATGTTGTAACGTGATTGGGCAGGCAAGCTGTTTATATAACAGGAAAGCGGACGCGAAAACAGGCTGTCCCCACTCATGTCCGCATGGAGCTGGAGGGGGCGTGGCCTCCAGCTCCGGCTGGATTTCGGGAGAAAATTTCTTCCTGGAGGTTTTCGGGAGAGGCGCTGAATTTCGGGAGTCTCCAGGAAAATCCGGGAGGGTTGGCAAGTATGTGTTAAGCACAACACTTTCGTCTTTTTCCCACGTTGTAAAGCTGATTGCTGACAGAATGGGCGGCCCGCCACCGTAACTAAGTCCCGACAAACAGCGACCAAAGCAGGGGTGCCCTAAATACAGATGGCCGTAAAATCAACCGTGCATCAAGGGACCTCTTAACCATCTACCTCTAAAAGGCTTGCAAAAAACGTTTTATTTGGCCTGAGACATATATCCTATACTGTGAGCAGTACAATTAATGTGTTCCTCTGTATGTGCCTTTTGTGTATAATCACATTATTTCACTTTCTTGCACTTTATGATCGCATTTTGCATCAAAATATGTAATTCAGTTTGCCCCTTTTTGCCCCCTTTTCTTATCCACCTTTTATTTGATCATTAATAAATTATTTTTTTTGTTTTATTTTGAAATGAAAGCCAAGTCCACATACTGTTAGTTTAAAATAGAACGTGCAAAAAACTATATTTTAGTTAACAGTAAATCATTGTGATTAATCATGGTGATTTCAATATTGATGAAAATAATCCTCATCATTATTTCGGCCATAATCGTGCAGCCCAAGTGGGAATGCACCACAAATTAAAAAACCAAGGCCGAAAACTGCAACCTTTATAAATTTGTGTTCACCTGACTAAAATCAAGGCATTTCCATCGCACACATTAATATTCAAACAAAAGAATGAAAAAAAAAACAAAAAACTTATGAAAATACTTGGACCAGCAGCAACTTTATAAAACTAAATACCAATATTGAGTCAACACATTCTGTTATGATCCGTTGCCCGTATCATGTTTTATTTAGTTTTTGACTACCTTAGTTCTGTTTCAGCACCCATGGGTTTGTGTTTTGGTTACCATGGGTGATGATTAGTTTCACCTGCCTCTGATTAGTGTTCAGGATGCTCACCTGCTCCTGGACACTAATCAGAGAGCTACTTATTCCTGTTTTTCGGCACAGTCAGTCTGGCTGTCTTGTTTGCTCCTGCAACACGTTACGTTGATTATTTGTATGTTCCTTGATTCCTGTTCATGTGCCATAGCTCCCAAGCTATCGACACGCTTTTCTGTATTTTTCATGATTTTCGGACAGTAAATAATTTTCTTACCTGCACATTTCATCCGGAGTTCCATCTACATCTTGGGAGAACGATCCGCGCAGTTGAAATGCGACCACGACGTAACACATTCGGGGGTACTTTCTTTTTTTGAGTGGTGTTGTTCACATAATAATAATAATAATGGATTAGATTCATATCGCGCTTTTCTATTGTTAGATACTCAAAGCGCTCACAGAGAAGTGGGAACCCATCATTCATTCACACCTGGTGGTGGTAAGCTACATCTGTAGCCACAGCTGCCCTGGGGTAGACTGACGGAAGCGTGGCTGCCAATTTTCGCCTACGGCCCCTCCGACCACCACCTGTCATTCATCATTCATTCACCAGTGTGAGCGGCACCGGGTCAAAGGTGATGTGTCCAGCCCAAGGACACAACGCCAGCGATTTGGATGTCATTAGGTGGGAAGCGAACCTGCAACCCTCTGGTTTCTGGCTCGGCTGCTCTACCTACTACGCCATGCCGCCCCGCCCAGAATGTTTGGATTTTAGGTGATTAAAATTGACGTGGAGAACGTCTTCGAAGAAGATTCCCTCCTCTTGATATTTCCACACGTTTTACAGGTTGCTGTTTGCGGGTCTTTCTTGGATTTATTGAAGTGAAAAATGCTGCTTTGTGCTTACCTCTTTGCATCATCACAACATCCTGTTTTGACAGTGCTATTTCAGTGATAAAAGTAATTTTTCGGCCGAAAATGGCTCAAAGTTGTCATTTTCGGCTTAAGAACCGGGGAATCGTTAGTCAGGAGTTATCAGCAAAACATTCTAAATCAAAATGTTTACCCCCAGTGGCATAGTGTTATTGTAAATTTATGGCTTCAGTTCCAAGCCAAGGTTGCGTAAGGAAAGTCATCCGGCATTAAAAACTCAACTTAGCTGTTGCTTTACTTTTGTCCGAAAAAGATGACAACTAACAAAAAGTATTGGCTTTCACACCACCAGTGATGAATTTAATATGTGCGCCATAAGACTTGTTAACAACTCTATAACAGCTCCATTTGTTCTTCCCTGAGCAATATAACCCGGGTGTTGCTATGTCCATTGTAATAGAGTTCTCCATCAAAGCCTGATGGATGCCGTAGACTGGGTTGGAGGTGAACAATGATGGAATCTGACAGGTCTTCTTGTAATTCATGTTCACACCAGTGCCTTAATCAAGGTCATTCAATAATCTTTGGCCCTTACTGTCAGAAATCTGGTCAAGAGAAAACCTGTAATGAATACTGATTTATGAATGCTTCTGACTGACTGACCTGTGTTCTGTGTTAATTTCTGACCGTATTAGTGTCCTGAAAGCTTAAGGATACACACGAAAACGTAATACAAGCGGACAATGTGTGGGTGTGTTGAGATTTCAAGTAAAGTCTTTAAACACTGAAAAAGATGTGTAGGTCGGTAAGGAACTATCGACATTTTTATGTTGTTACATCGACACAGCACTTAGGAAAAGCAACTTTCATGGCTAAGCAACAGTTAGGGCAGTGGTTCTCAATCTTCTTTCAGTGATGTACCCCCTGTGAAATTTTTTTGTATTTCAAGAACCCCCTAATCAGAGCAAAGCATTTTTGGTTGAAAAAAGGAGATAAAGAAGTAAAATACAGCACTATGTCATCAGTTTCTGATTTATTAGGTTGTATAACAGTGCAAAATATTGCTCATTTGTAGTGGTCTTTCTTGAACTATTTGAAAGAAAAGATATAAAAATAACTAAAAACTTGTTGAAAAATAAACAAGTGATTCAATTATAAATAAAGATTTCTACACATAGAAGTAATCATCAACTTAAAGGGCCCTCTTTGGGGATTGTAATAAAGATCCATCTGGAACTTAATTCTAAACATTTCTTCACAAAAAAAGAAATCTTTAACATCAATATTTATGGAACATGTCCACAAAAAATCTAGCCCTCAACACTGAATATTGCATTGTTGCATTCTTTTCACAGTTTATGAACTAACATTCATATTTTGTTGAAGTATTATTCAATAAATATATTCATAAAGGATTTTTGAATTGTTGTTATTTTTAGAATATTTTTAAAAACATCTCACATACCCCTTGGCATACGTTCAAGTACCCCCAGGGGTACGCGTACCCCCATTTGAGAACCACTGAGTCAGGGGATTGTACTAAAAGTGAGGATGGAGGGGGGGGAGGGGGGGGGGGTTGCCCACATCTGAGGTCCTCTCCAAGGTTTCTCATAGTCAGCATTGTCACTGGCGTCCCACTGGATGTGAATTCTCCCTGCCCACTGGGTGTGAGTTTTCCGTGCCCCTTTGTTGGGTTCTTCCGAGGATGTTGTAGTCGTAATGATTTGTGCAGTCCTTTGAGACATTTGTGATTTGGGGCTATATAAATAAACATTGATTGATTGATTGAAATGGGGGTCCGTGCGAAACGGGTACGTGTGAGCCCACAAGATGTGAATAACCAGCGAATTCGCTGGGTTAGGGATGTTATATCATTTTCCATTCAAGAAAGTGACTGCACTCGGAATGTCATCAGAGTTTCTATAACTATGTGCAGTTTCCTGTGAAATTCTGTGTACCAATAAACTTCTCAGAATGCGCTTTGTTTACATTTCTTGTCATGTCGTCTTACACTGAGAACGTTATTTCTATTTGCTGTTACTGTCTGTGTTAAATAATTATGTGCTATACTTTTAAGAGTTTACACGGATGTTCAACATTTTAATTGCAAGTTTTTTCAATTTCAGTTTTAGGTATTGAGCGCAACCATTTCTTGGTTTGAACGTTTTTGGCCGCTCGAAAATTGACACAGCTGAACACTATAGAGACAGTGATTGTAAAACAATACAATAAAACACAATTCAATGCACTTTATTGTCCCACTTAGAGAAATGTGTCTTGGACTCAACAACTGTGCCATAAATGCTTTAATAGCACATCAACAGGCATCAAATCTGAACAATTACAAACAGTACTGCACAAATCCTATAACATTGCAAATTACACACCGCACTGGGGCCAATTAACTGCCGCAGGCTGGCCACACCAACCAATGGTAACTTTGGGAAGGGTTCCTCCATCTACATAAAAGGGGCATGTTAATTCTGCTGGTTCAGTAATTACTGATTACTCTCAAATCAAATAATTTGAATTACTTATAGTTGCTTAGTTGTAGTAGCTCTATTTCAGCCACCCTTGCTTCTTTACAAAAGTTGCTCCATATATGTCACACACGTAATGTGTGTATGTAAATATACTGTATACTCTTGGCATTCTCTCAATGAGCATCAAGAGGAAGCCACCTGAAATGTTTTTTCACTTCACAGGTGTGCTTGAAGCTGATCGAGAGAATGCCAAGAGTGTGCAAAGCAGTAATCAAAGCACAGGGTGGTTGAAGAAACTAGAGCATAAACATGTTTTCAGTTCTTTCACATTTTTTTTTAGGTACGTAATTCCACATGTGTTCATTCATAGTTTTAATGCCTTCAGTGACAATCTACAATGTAAATAGTCATGAAAATAAAGAAAACACATTGAATGAGAAGGTGTGTCGCTCCATTTTGTCCACAAACAACCCTGTGATCATTATCCATGCGTTTGTTACGTCTCATCTCGATTACTGTAACGTATTATTTTCGGGTCTCTCCATGTCTAGCATTAAAAGATTACAGTTGGTACAAAATGCGGCTGCTAGACTTTTGACAAGAACAAGAAAGTTTGATCACATTACGCCTGTACTGGCTCACCTGCACTGGCTTCCTGTGCACTTAAGATGTGATTTTAAGGTTTTTCTACTTACGTATAAAATACTACACGGTCTAGCAACAGCCTATCTTGCTGATTGTATTTTACCATATGTCCCAGGAAGAAATCTGCGTTAAAAGGACTCCGGCTTATTAGTGATTCCCAGAGCCCCCCAAAAAGTCTGCGGGCTATAGAGCTTTTTTACATTCGGGCTCCAGTACTCTGGAATGCCCTCCCGGTAACAGTTCGAAATGCCACCTCAGTAGAAGCATTTAAGTCTCACCTTAAAACTCATTTGTATACTCTAGCCTTTAAATAGACACCCTTTTTAGACCAGTTGATCTGCCGTTTCTTTTCTTTTTCTCTTCTGTCCCACTCCCCCTTGTGGATGGGGTTTGGTCCGGTGGCCATGGATGAAGTACTGGCTCTCTTGAGTCGGGACATATGTGGTCCTCTCCAAGGTTTCCCACATATGCAGTCCTCTCCAAGGTTTCTCATAGTCATCATTGTCACCGACATCCCACTGGGTGTGAGTTTTCCTGGCCCTTATGTGGGCTCTACCGAGGATGTCGTTGTGGTTTGTGTCGTGGTTTGTGCAGCCCTTTGAGACACTAGTGATTTAGGGCTATATAAATATTGATTGATTGATTGATTGATTGATGTGTGTGTGTGTATATATGTGTATGTGTATATATATATGTGTAGATAAATAGAGAGTACTTTATTGATTCCTTTATGTATGTATATATATATATATATATATATATATATATATATATATATATATATATATATATACATTAGAGATGTGCGGATAAGCAATTATGTCACCCGAAACCGCATAACAAAAGTCTTCATCCACCCGCCACCTACCCGAACCAACATTTCATCAAAGCCACACCCACCCGCCAACCGCCCGTTGTTATGTATCTAATATAGACGATGCAAGGCATTAGTGAGGTTAGAACGTGTAACTCCCTCCAAATAGCACAGACACAATGGCTTTCTTGAACTGATTTATTTGAAGGCTTACTTTCCCTTCAAATTCACCATGAAAACTGTAATAAATAAAGCACGTTACAAACGTAAAAATAATAACATGCACAGCATGTGGATCAAACATTTTACCAAGTAAAATACCAACAAATGACAAATACCTCGTTGGCCATACCCGGAAGTAGCTTCCTTACATCCGTCGACAGACCAAACGAGACACTTCAAAATAAAAGAATCCCACATACTGTTTCAAAGAGTGCTGCTCGTTTTTCGTCTGTGGGTAACAACATTTAACTATTTATAAATGGTTGATTTCTATAGGCTAGTAAAGTGTTGTACCTGACAAGTTTGGGCTACCTTGCTTCTGCAGCCTTCATCAATGGTGTCACGTGATGTTAGCGTGACGTCTGTGACGTGATAAATGGATTGTACCATCAAGAGTTGTCAGGTACAACACTTTACATACTAACCTATATAAATCAACCATTTATAAATACACGTCAGTAGGCTAAATGAACCTCTTCAACATAACATTTAACTATGTATAATGTAGCGGCTGGCTACGGGGTGTTAGCCAATGACTTTGGCTGGGGGGCGGGACTTCCGGGAGAGATAGGGAAGTGACGTTCTCGACAGGAAGTGAGAGTTCGAGTTGTCCCGGGAAAAGCGTTAGAGACATGAGAGCTGTTTTGTGGTTGTATTACATCTTGTGCAATAAAGACAAGACAAACGAAGAAGTTTTATGAGCCTACATTCCTGGGATTATTACAATATATATTTCCGAATTGGTTCAACCGCCACCCGCCCGAATCTATTTAAACTCTATGATTTTGTCATGTCACCCACCCGACCCGCAGTTTATCCGCGGACTCCGCGGTTGTGACCGCAAACCGCGCATCTCTAATACATTATATATATATATGTATATATATATATATAACAATATGTGTGTGTGTGTATATATATGTATATATGTGATAGTACTTTATTGATTTCTTCAGGAGAGTTCCCACAGGGAAAAAAAAGTATATTTATATATATATATATATATATATATAAATATATATATATATATATATATATATATATATATATATATATATATACATATATAAGTATACATATATATATATATATATATATATATATATATATATATATATATATATATATATATATATATATTCGGTGACCACAGATGAGACGCGAGCTGTCCAAATTCAGGACCCAGGGTGGACCACTCATCTGTGTATCAGCTGGGGACGTCTCTGCGCTGCTGACCTGTCACCGCTCAAGATGATCTCCTGTTGGCCCCACCATGGACTGGACTCTCACTTTTATGTTGGATCCACTATGGACTGGACTCTCACAATATTATGCTAGATCCACTCGGCGTCCATTGCACCGGTCGCCCAGGGGGGGTCCCCATATCTGCGGTCCCCTCTAAGGTTTCTCATTGTTATCCCAGTGGGTTGAGTTTTTTTTTTGCCCTGATGTGGGATCTGAGCCGAGGATGTCGTTGTGGCTTTTGCAGCCCTTTAGGGCAATATAAGTAAACATTTATTGATTGATTGATTGATGACATGGCAGGATCGTGAGGACGGCGTGGCGCTGTTGAGAAAGTGGCTGTGCCAGCAACCTGAGGGTTCCTGGTTCAATCCCAACCTTCTACCAACCTTGTCCCGTCCGTTCTGTCCTTGAGCAAGACACTTCACCCTTGCTTCTGATGGGTCGTGGTTAGCAAAATTTGCATGGCAGCTCCCGCCATCAGTGTGTGAATGTGTGTGTGAATGGGTGAATGTGGAAATAGTGTCAAAGCGCTTTGAGTACCTTGAAGGTAGAAAAGCGCTATACAAGTACAACCTATTCACCCATTTACCATTCATCGTGTTCCACACTCTGATCCATCAGAGAGTCAGCTGCGGGAGCTTAGAGGCCATTATCATGCTTTGATGGCTCGGCCATGTCATCAGAATGCCAGCCAACCACGCAAAATTCTGTCCAAAAAATGGTGCAGTTTCAAAACACCATGAAGTACTTAGACTTTTTCTCAGTGTACTACCAGAGCCAATCAACTTTAAGCACTTCCTGTTTAGCATTCTCATGTTGGCAGTTTACCATTAAAGACATGTTTGGGAAAGCAACCAAGTCTTTCTTCGAACCACCGCCTGGGTAACATCCACTACAGCTACAACACATTCATTTATCATCATTCAAATATCACAATATAATCAAAACAATTGTCAAATTGACGCCATTATAGCCAAATTAAAGGAAACATAACTACGAACTTAACCAATGTGAACATGGTAGATTTAAGCATAAAATAAAATTCACAAAACAACAAATGTAGAAACACACATTTTTACAATGGAGTTCAGGGTGCGCACAATGCCGTCAACAAATTGCAAGCACTGCACGGAATTCTAACTGCTTCAACAATGATGGTCATGTTGACACATCCTGCCATTTTGTTATTATATCTGTCGAGTGAATAATTTACATTAAAAAAGGTATTGTGCATCGCTACAGCATGAGTCTGCCGCCAGCCACAACAGGAGCAGATGATTGCTTGCACCTGTGCTGACTGGAGTAGTGGCAGCCAATCCAGAGGGCGCATAAAGTCAGCTAACAGTTCCTCTTTAAACAGTTTGATGTGTAATGTACTCTAATTGCTATTGCAACATCTAGTGGACACAGTTAAAAAGCAGTTGGTTTTATTAAAAAATTGTAGTTCATTTTAATACTTAGCATACTAATTTTGCAGCTGTGTGCCTGTTCGCCGTATGTTTGACACCCCTGACCTAAAGCAAAGATACCCACACATACAAACGCCATACGTACGCATGGCATGAAAGACGTAAAGAGGTGCGACTTCCACACCACGACATGGGAACACAGTTCTGGCGACTGATTAACCTGGTGTCAAGCTGTGACAAAAGGAGTGCAAAAGTCTAAGACCTCTCGGAGTGTTTAACAATCCGAAAAAATAGACCGAAGTCAATCAGCACAAAATCAACCTCAACCTGCGTCCCAATTCGTAATTGCAATCGCAATTACCACTCTCGGATAGGACCGCTCAGTCATTCATGTCAATATTTCATTTAATTCCTGTTTGGAGACACACCACCATCGTCTCCCGAGACGGAAGAATGCCAGAGACACACACACACAAACATACCTATATACACCCTATATATAGGGTACACCCTATATATATATATATAGGGTGTACCCTGCCCTCTGCCCGAATGCAGCTGGGATAGGCTCCAGCGCCCCCGAAAGGGACAAGCAGTAGAAAATGGATATATATTTACATAGCGGTGATGAGCCGTCAGGGCAAGCAAGGCCTTCTCTGCTGGCCTAACATAATCAGTAATCATGTTCATAATTAAAGATAAAAGTAATTTTTGATTTACTTTCCCTAAATATCTAAAAGTATTCATATTCTCTTCATGTCATATTATCCTCCTTCCAGTGATGTTGTTTTTAGGTTAGAGTTTTTATCCAATCAGAATTAAGTTAGCTAATGTTGCCATGCTGTACGAAATCTGCCGGGGACATTCAGAATCAACAATGCGGTCATCTGTACACTGTAAGTGAACAGGCACATACAGTTGATAGATAATTGCGATAGCTGATCAGATCACTAGTTGGTGTCAATAAGGCATTCCAGCTGGCCTCATGTTGAACGTGACATTTACACGTCCTGTGATTGGATACTCACTGGTTTGAGCCGCGGAGGTGCTGTGCAGATCATCAGAGCTACATACGGTACCGTTAGTGGATGAATTTAATTATCAAATTCATCCGATGATCATAAATTAATCAGAGTGAATTTTATTTTTTAATTTCCTTTCCATAGATATATAAAAGTATTCATCATATTCTCTTCATGTCATACTCCAGTGTTGCTTGTTTTTACCTTAGAGCTTTTATTCAATCAGAAGTCAGCTGGCTTGTTGCCACAGCTTTATGAATTTAGCCGTAGCTGTCACAGCCCGGTCTCGAACCCACAATCCATCCACAGCAAGATCCAGCACTGTGTTTGGCAGCATGCCAGGACACGCCCCGCACGCGCCGTGCGCTTCACGCCCAAATTCACCACAGCTGCAGGCTGTCAGAAATAATCGCACCTGGCAGCAATCAGGAGGACAGCATAAATATCAGCCACTCCTTGGAACCTGCGCCGGAACGTCGTTAACTCTTTGTATGCCCGCCTTGTCCCGTGTGCTCGAGCGCTGTACCTCGATATTGGACTGCCTCCCCCGATCCTTGACCCCCTTGCCTTGATTCGGACTGTTTCTCTTCTCGTCTCCCCTCGACCTCCTGCCTGTCCCCAGACTTCTCTCGTGCCTACCCTCTTGAAAACAAAGGTTTCATTCATCACGCATGTACAACATCATCTTGTCTTATTTACATTGTTAATTTCACACTTAGTCCTGCAACCGACACATTGAGGAGCATACACATCCCACACAATAATTAAAGGTTGCAATAAACCTGGTAACCTCAGTTCCTTCGTACTGTCGTCTCTGTCCACCCCTCACGTACACAACAGTAACCTTCTGAAACAACATGGCGTAAACGAACAGATCACATACAGTTGATAGACAGTTCCAATAGTCAATCAGATCACAAGTTGTTGACAGTGGCCTATATAGGTAGCCTGACGTTAACGAGACTGTGATTAGATTCTCACCTGTCCAAAGTGAGTGTCCTAATTTAGCTGCTGATGTTTACAGTATACAGTAAGATGGACGTTTTTTCTTAAAGGGGAACATTATCACCAGACCTATGTAAGCGTCAATATATACCTTGATGTTGCAGGAAAAAAGACCATATGTTTTTTTAACCGATTTCCGAACTCTAAAAGGGTGAATTTGGCGATTTAAACTCCTTTCAATTGTTCGCTGTCGGAGCAATGACCTTTCACCCGTGACGTTACAACGGGAAGCAATCCTCCATTTTCTCAACCACATTACACACACCTAGTCAAATCAGCTCTGTTATTTTCCGTTTTTTCGAGTGTTTTCCGTACATTGGAGACATCATGCCTCGTCGGTGTGTTGTCGGAGGGTGTAATAACACGATCAGGGACGGAATCAAGTTGACTTACGTGGAGTGTGCATTGATTAGCACGGCATGCTAATCGATGCTAACATGCAATTTAGACTAGCTGTATGTACATATTGCATCATTATGCCTCATTTGTAGCTATATTTGCATCTAGCCTTTCCCTCCACCCACATTTTTTTTTTTTTTTCCAAGATGGCGCTGCTGTAGTGGCTGCTGTTGGCAGGAGTTCTGTGCTTTTGTGTCATCCTTTTGTGTTTCCCTCTTGTTTTCATGTGTTATTATATTTTCTTGCCTTTTGGTCCGGGACCCTTTGGCACTGTGTGACAAGGGGTGGCACTTTCGTGACCTCTGTGGTGCTTTTTTTGTGGACTTCTAGATCTGCCTCCCGGGAGCCTTTTGGCCATGGAGACCACCTGCTAGGTGTCTGCCACACCGGAGTCGGTTTGGAGGGACTGGAGGAGATGCGGATGAGGGGACAGGGCTGCGGAGCTAGCACTGAGCGCTGAGACGGAGAGGCTTCGCTGTGTCTTGGCTGGGTGAGCAGGTGTCGGACACCTCAGTCACCTTGGACGTATCCTCACTCATCCATTCGGACTGGACACTGGCCGAGAGTGGAGTCGGCTGTCTTGGTTGCTTTGTTGGGTCTGCTCCTGTCTCTGGCCATGCTCCCTCCACCCCAGCGGACGATGGCGTGGAACACCGCAGAGGCCACCACAGTGGATATGTTTCTTTTACTTTTTATTCATAGCTGTATGTAGAATTGTCTGGTTGTATCTGCTGCTTTAATGTCTTTAATGTCCTTTGTGTTCTTTGATGTTTGATATTTCCCTCTTACACACATGCGAGAGGGATGTGTTCTATGGCTATGAGTTGTTTTTTTCCCTTGGCCTCAGTGTGCACCCCCTCTCCAGGGCCCAGGCTAAGACCGATTTTTTTATTTTATTTTAATCTTTTATTTTTTTCTCCCATCCCCCCCCCCCCCCTGTTTACCTGTATCTCATCTTTTTTGTAAGGGGCGCTGGAAGCCGGCAGACCCGTCAGCGATCCTGTTCTGTCTCCCTGTAATGTTTGTCTGATCTTGAATGGGATTGTGCTGAAAATTTTAATTTTCCTGAAGGAACTCTCCTGACAAATAAATAAAGTACTTTCTAATTTAATGCTAAACAAACGCATACCAATCGACGGTTTCAAGTTGCACCAGTGTCAAAAGATACGAAAGTCCCTCGTTTGTTCTGCATATTTTACCGATGATAGCAATGCTACGACAGAGATGTGTGGATATCCTGCGAAACTCAAAGCATATGCATTTCCAACGATAAAGTCAACAAAATCACGAAGGTGAGTTTTTTTGATGTTATTGACTTATGTGCTAATAAGACATATTTGGTTACGGCATGACTCCCAGCTAATCGATGCTAACATGCTATTTAGGCAAGCTGTATGTACATTTGTAGCTATATTTGCATCCAGCCTTTCCCTCTACCCACATTTAATGCCAAACAAACACTTACCAATCGGCGGATTTAAGTTGCTCCAGTGATCAAAAGATGCAATCTTTGGTTAGAAGGCGATCGCCGAATTCGTCCGTGTTGCCTTTGTCCGTCGTGATATGGCTCAATAGCTTCAGTTTCTTCTTCGATTTCATTTTTGCTATATGCCTCCACACTTCAATCATCCGTTTCAATACATGCGTAATCTGTTGAATCGCTTAAGCCGCTGAAATCCGAGTCTGAATCCAAGCTAATGTCGCTATATCTTTCTGTTCTATCTGCCATGTTTGTTTGTATTGGCGTCACGCAGTGACGTCACAGGAAACTGGACGGGTGGATATAGCGATGATGAAAATCAGGCACTTTGAAGCAGTTTTTCGGGATATTTCGTGATGGGTAAAATTTTGAAAAAAACTTCGAAAAATAAAATAAGCCACTGGGAAGTGATTTTTATTGGTTTTAACCCTTCTGAAATTGTGATAATGTTCCCCTTTAATGGTGATGATGTGGAATACAGGGCACTGGTGGAGGACTTTGTCACATGGTGTGGAAAGAACTACCTCCAGCTCAATGTGACGAAGACCAAGGAACTGGTTTTGGACCTGGGAAGGAGGATGAGTACTTCAGCGACCCCTGTTTCCATCAGGGGGGTGGATGTGGACATGGTAGAGGATTATAAATACCTCGGTGTACACATCGACAACAAGCTGAATGGGTCAAAACGCGCTGAGGCCCTCTACAAGAAGGGACAGAGCCGCCTCTACTTCCTCAGGAGGTTAGGATCCTTCAATGTTGTACGAGTCGGTGGTGGCGGGCGCCTTCTTGTACGCCGTGGTTTGCTGAGGCGGCGGGCTAAGAGTGAGGGACACAAACAGACTGGACAAGCTGGTAAATAAGTTCCAGTAACGTGGTGGGAATGGAGCTGGACTCTCTGGCGGTGATGTCAGAGAGAAGAAGTCTAGCAAAACTCCTAACCATTATGGACAACACCTCCCACCATCTACACTCGGACCTTCCAGAGAGAATGAGCACGTTCAGTGGAAGGCTCAGGCTCTCAAAATGTAACATGGAACGACACAGGAGGTCCTTCATACCAACAGCCATCAGACTGTATAATGCATATGTTCTTTCTTGACTGCACTTAAGTGTATAATATATGTAGAATATATTTATATTATTCATATACTATATATATTATTATTTATTATTATTGTCTATTGTGGGCGAACTGTGGTGCTGAATTTCCCCCAGGGATCAATACTTTCTATTCTATTCTACTCTATTAAGTTGTTTTAGAGGCCTACAATGGTGACTCCCATTATCTTCCAAGCGTATTTTATCATCTTTAAAATCCCCTCCAAAAAGACGTGTGTTCTTGTCTCTCATGATTGTGAATAAGCAAAATTCCCCAAAAAGTTTAGTTCCCCTTTAAAGGGGGAACATTATCACCAGACCTATGTAAGCGTCAATATATACCTTGATGTTGCAGAAAAAAGACCATATATTTTTTTAACCGATTTCCGAACTCTAAATGGGTGAATTTTGGCGAATAAACGCATTTCTGTGTATGCCTCTCTGAGCGACGACGTCAAAACGTGACGTCACATGTGTACTCAACGCCATTTTTCCCTACACATCAGACGCATCAAGTCAAATCAGCTCTGTTATTTTCCGTTTTTTCGACTGTTTTCCGATACCTTGGAGACATCATGCCTCGTCGGTGTGTTGTCGGAGGGTGTAACAACACGATCAGGGACGGACTCAAGTTGATTTATGTTGAATGTGCATCGATTAGCACGGCATGCTAATCGATGGTAACATGCTATTTAGGCTAACTGTGTGTACATATTGCAGCATTATGCCTCATTTGTAGCTATATTTACATCTAGCCTTTCCCTCCATCCACATTTAATGCCAAACAAACACTTAGCAATCGACAGATCTAAGTTGCTCCGGTGTCAAGATATGCAAATGTCCCCCGTTTGGTTTTTACCGGCGATGCTACAACAGAGATGGCACAGAGATGACAAAAATGTCTGGATATCCTGCGACACTCAAAGCAGATGCATTCCCAACGAAATCACAAAGGTGAGTGTTGTTGTTGTTATTGACTTATGTGCTAATCAGACATATTTGGTCGCGGCATGACTGCCAGCTAATGAATGCTAACATGCTATTTAGGCTACCTGTATGTACATTTGAAACTATATTTACATCCAGCGTTTCCTTCCACCCACATTTAATGCGAAACAAACACTTACCAATCGACGGATTTAAGTTGATCCAGTGTCAATGCGAAAGTCCTGATCGGTTGGTCTGCACATTTAACCGGCGATGCTAACGCAAACATGGCCAAATAGCATCAATAACTATTTGCTCAATAGCTTGAGTTTCTTCTTTAATTTCGTTTTCGCTATCTGCCTCCACACTCTAACCATCTGTTTCAATACATGCGTAATCTGTTGAATCGCTAAAGCCGCTGAAATCCGAGTCTGAATCCGAGCTAAGGTCGCTATATCTTGCTGTGTTATTCGCCATTGTTTGTTTTGGAATCGCTTTGTGACGTCACAGGGAAATGGACAGTGGCTTAAGCAAATAGCGAAAATCAAGCACTTTAAAGCTTTTTTTAGGGATATTCCGGGACGGGTAAAATTTTGAAAAAAAATTTGAAAAATAAAATAAGCCACTGGGAACTGATTTTTATTGGTTTTAACCCTTCTGAAATTGTGATAATGTACCCCTTCAAACGCAAGGGTGCCCAAACGTTTTGCCTCCAAGGGCCAAAGACAAAAATGTGACATGGGCCACAGGCCAAACACATTGATTTTAAGCATCCAGTAGCACCATAAGAGAGAAGTTTAGACCCATTCCTGTCAGGAACTGGCAGCGTTGAATGCAGCGTGAGCCCAAGATGCAGAGACGGCAGGCAGAATACAGGTAAAAAAGTCCATTTCATCAAAAGCTAATGCAGCACTGAAGTGCACAATCTCAGAACAGTGATCCAGACCCGTCCAGAAAATAGGGCTGGCATGTGAAGCATCCTGATTGTCATCCAGGAACAGATGTGTCCTGATTGCCGACCAGGGACAGGTGAGAGAGGCAGCGTTTTCATTAGCGGCTTTATATAATGTCGAAGCAAGATATATGCCACTTTCAGAACAAATCCTACTGCTCGCATTTGGTCCTCCTGAAGCATTTTCAATAACATTCCCTTCCACCTCAGCATTAAAGCTCTAACAATGCTAGTTAATTTGGTTCAGCGCGGAATAGTTTGTGCTCACAATTGGCTTCCTTGTTGCCGCGGCGCGCCAGTGAGAGACCGCATGATGAAATGAGCATAAAAGTGGATGGGACTGCAGCATTCACGGGCTTATTGTATTGTAACAGGATAGATGAGGCAGACAGTGATGCAGGGAAGAAGAGACAGAATCTGAGAGAGATGGCGAGTGCAATGATTCAGACTGATGGAGGTTGGGAGAGTTGCCCAGCTATGGGACTAATTAAACTGCCATTGTTGGCTTTGATACAGTGGTATGAAGAATAGTATAGAAACTCCTTCAGTGGGAAGGGAATTTGCAAAGAAAGTAGCACTCCGAGGAAAGGGTTTGGATATTTTGATAAATCATCCACCTGCAGTCTATCCTGCGGTATTATTGGTGTTATGATAGCTGTTAAATATTATTACCCTTATTTGCATTTTGAAGAATCATTGTCAGCTCCGTGCACCTCAAAGAGTAATAATGTCTCATGGGAATCATTCAGATAAATCCTCAAACTTGTCTTTATATTGTTTTACCTGCATAGTGAAGGTCAAATTACATCTCTTATGTGCTGTGAAACCCTAAATGGTTTCCAGTCTAGTAAGAAAGAAAAAAGCCCTGTAATTAAAATGATTCTCTTACATGCCACAGTGGCCCACTTGAGCACATGGTAAGTCAAATATGAAGTAAATCATCATTACGCTTTAGAAACATTTCATTTTCAAAAAGACTTCCACTGAATCTGATATCTAATTACCATGGTGTCTTTACGGCTCATTAGCTAACCACATTTAATCTGTGAACACTATTATCTGGAAATTGATGTCATTAAATAGCTGAAAAAGAACTGACAATTGTTAGAGCAACAGTGGGTGCCAACCATTGGACTTGAGTGAGAGTGAATCAGTTCAGATTAGGTTATCTAATACAATTACTAATAAGTGAAAATACTGTAATTATGGTTATGGTGTTAGTTTATTTTGGACATGCATGTGTGGTACACATAAAAACGTGGAAAGAGGGAGATCAGCAGGTCTTTCCATGCTCAATTGACAAACTTACCCAATCCCCAGTACTGGCGTACCCAGATTTCAGTCGCCCTTTCACAATACACCAGTGGATTTTAACCTTGTTGGAGGCATGAAACCCCATTAGTTCCATATCCGCATTCACCGAACCCTTCTTAGTGAAAAATAAAATGTTTTTTTTTTTTTTTAATTCAAGACAAAGTTATGTGTTTTTGGTAACACTTTAGTATGTAGAACATATTCTTAGTAACAAAGAGTTAATTTAGAGGTTTTTGGACACCAGGGGAACATATTCTAAGTAAAAAAGACTTAATTTGGAGTTATTTGGTTAGGGTCAGGGTTAGAGGGTTAGGGTTATAATGAGGCCATGCCAAATTAGGCATTAATAATGACTAGTTAAGAGCCAATATGTTACTAATTTGCATGTTAATAAGCAACAATAGTTAACGGTGAATAAGTTCCCCATACTAAAGTGTTACCATGTTTTTTTACTGGTGCACAACATGAACCGTGCATGATCATCACCTTGTTCAAAGAACCAAACCAACACACCTGCAAATCAGTGTTACTTCTACTGTTGCTGTATCCGTAATACGCCGATGGGGAGAAGTTTTTATTGAGACGATGGGACGTGTGTTTTGACCTACGCCGAACCCCTGAGGCTGACTCACCGAACCCCTAGGGTTCGATCGAACCCAGGTTAAGAACCACTGCACTACACACAGACATGGCCGTACCGACCATTGAGAACACAGAGGTCATGTCCTCTGTATTTTTTTAGGTGACAAAGGGATGTTGAAATGACTGACTGTAAATTTACTTTGTGTAAGACATCATGTGCACTGTACATCACCATGCGGTAGATCATCCTCTCTCAATATATGATCTTTGGTCAAGCATATCCTGGTACAACTCCAACAACATAACACAAAAAAAGTCCACTTTTACTTGAAACATTACCCGATCCGAAATGTGCTGTCGACATAAAGTTAACATTATATCATCCTGATGTAACTATAATTCACTTCACATGTAACTAATGTTGCTTTCACCTGAATGAAATTGATGTGAAATGCTACCAGTATAATGCTGTTGTCGTGCCAATCAGTGCCGTCGTGCCAATCAGGTGCCGCCCCGCCCTAAACGCAGAACACGCGCTCTGCGTGGGCTGATTATCAAAGATGTTAGATGAGTGATACTGTAGATCAGGGTTCTCAGACATGCTGCCGCGGGCCAATTGCTGCCCGCGAGATGTTATTTTGCAGCACCCACCTTAATATAAATAAATGATAAATGGGTTGTACTTGTATAGCGCTTTTCTACCTTCAAGGTACTCAAAGCGCTTTGACACTACTTCCACATTTACCCATTCACACACACATTCACACACTGATGGAGGGAGCTGCCATGCAAGGCGCCAACCAGCACCCATCAGGAGCAAGGGTGAAGTGTCTTGCTCAGGACACAACGGACGTGACGAGGTTGGTATTAGGTGGGATTTGAACCAGTGACCCTCGGGTTGCGCACGGCCACTCTTCCACTGCGCCACGCCGTCCCTTAATATGAAAGTTTAATGTTAGTGCGGTCCGCAAGTTTTATATGAATGGCTCAGGTGTGATTCACTACAATCGGGCTAGTCTAACTGCTGATGATGGTGAGGCAAGCAAGGTTTACTGTTAAAAGAAGGGGAGGGGGTCTTAAACAATGGCATTATGTTTGTGTGTGTGTGTGTGTGTGTGTGTGTGTGTGTGTGTGTGTGTGTGGACAGGGATAGGGTTAGGTGGGATATATACTATAACCTTAGTGTAGAAGCAGCCTGAATTGCACCTTCTTACAAATACTACGGACACAAGGGGAATATTAAAAGGAAAGTTGAAAGGATGCACCTACCTTACGTAACACATGTACAGCCCCACAAAGCACAAGGGCTTTTGTTGGTATTTATTATATGGCCGCCATCTTCGCCTCCCCGTTGAGCTCCTCTAATAGCAGAGGAAGAAGCTGAAACAACATTAAAATATGCTGAAAAATGGGCAGAAAAGATGATCGAGGCTTACAACATAGCAAACGCAGGAAAATTGCCAACAGTCATGTGCTAAATGACAAAAGGAGAATAGATGTGACTCTTCAAGTTTGGGACCGAGTCCGGTACGCAACCTCAATAAAAGGGGTAAGCCGGGAAAAAAAAGTATCTACATTCTGAAAGAGCAGGTTGGACATAACCTTGTCCACGGAGTAAGAGACAGGAAGTCGCCATGTCCGCACCTTGCATCAAAATCTGTTGCTCCAAGTAAACAATCTACCAGTGAAGCCCCTTCCAAACACAAACGCAAATCGATCCAAATCCAGGAAGACCTCAGTGCCCCTTAACCCCACAGAACAGATACAGTGCTCTGACACATAGCACCGCCCCTTCTGAAGTCTTGTGCGCTCTTGCAGCAGGGGATAGAAAGAATTGCTATAGCGGCATCCTGTGGACACATTTAGAACAGCAGTTTCTTTCATTCAAATATTTCAGCTCCTTTCTATACTCTGCAAACTCGTCTCACGGCACAGATAAAACCTGTTTGCAGGCCAGATTTGGCCCACAGGCTGTACGTCTGACGCCCTTGATCAAGTGCATTGGAAATGTTCTTCGTAATTTTTGTTAAAGCCGTCAATTTGACCAATTATATTTAAGATACATTTTTCAATTTTCATTCTATTACCTTGGGTGCCACAGTAAAACAAGGAATACACAACTTACAGATTGGCACAGGTTATTAGTGACCTGTGCAACACAAATAAAAAAACTTCCCATAACTTTGCTTTAATTTTACAACTGTCCATCCTTAATAGCAGTGTTTTACAAACCTCTTTTCCATTAGAGTTGGGAAATTGTGTTAGATGTAAACATAAATGGAACACAATGATTTGCAAATCCTTTTAAAACCATATTCAATTGAATGCACTACAAAGACAAGATATTTGATGTTCAAACTCATAAACTTTATTTTTTTTGCAAATAATAATTAACTTAGAATTTCATGGCTGCAACATGTGCCAAAGTAGTTGGGAAAGGGCATGTTCACCACTGTGTTACATCACCTTTTATTCTAACAACACTCAACAAACGTTTGGGAACTGAGGAAACAAATTTTTGAAGCTTTGAAAGTGGAATTCTTTCTCATTCTTGATTTATGTAGAGCTTTAGTCGTTCAACAGCCCGGGTCTCCGCTGTCGTATTTTACGCTTCATAATGCGCCACACATTATCGATGGGTGACAGGTCTGTACTGCAGGCGGGCCAGGAAAGTACCCACACTCTTTTACTACGAAACCATGTTGTTGTAACACGTGGCTTAGCCTTGACTTGCTGAAATAAGTGATTATTTGCATTTTTTTTTTTTTTTTATCAGTTTGAACATCAGATATGTTGTCTTTGTAGCATATTAAACTGAATATAGGTTGAAAATGATTTGCAAATCATAGTATTCCGTTTATATTTACATCTAACACAATTTCCCAACTCATGAAAACGGGGTTTGTAGTTGATTTTGGTGGGCATACAAGTACTTGATTCTGCATGGAAGTTGTGTTTTTTTTTATAGGTGTTTGTTTAGATAAAATTGCAGGAGAAGGTGAACTAATAGTAGCAATATTTTGTCTGTGTTATTTTAATTGGAAAACAAACAAAAAATCATCCACAGCGATTATTATAATTAGTAAAATATTCCCTTTGCCCACACTCTCTTGTCTCACGACTGTATGGAACGGCCTCCAATAATGTTCACTCATCCCTGAGTTGCAGCAAGTCTCTTTGTGTGTTGCCATTGAAAAGTGTCAATTGTCAAATTTCTGTGCACATTCTAACATTGCACATAGTTTACCAAGGTCTTTCTTTGGTATATGCGAGTCGTTATCTCAGTCAGTGTATACAACTAAACAAGATGTGGGGTGAATTTGTGTGAATTAGTGCTACCTACTTTGGGTGTGCAACGATTCGTCGACATTCTCGGCAAAAATCTACTATACATTGTTCACCTACTTTGTCGATTATAATCGGTGACGTCATTGCCCGTGTTTTTCTGGACGGGAACAAACATGCGCAAGTTAACATGACCGAGGACCAGCACAAGTGGAAGAGAACATGGCTTCGGCCACAATTGAAAGTATTAGAACATTTTTACTTCAACACTCCAAAGGATGCCTTGATTTTCATGGAAGTACGTTTGTGATGTGGGAGTATTCAAAGCGGAGACTTGTAGGACATCTGGAGAATGTGGTATGCGACTCACCTCGGACAGAGAGACAAAGTTGTGTAGAAAACAGCTTTAACTAACATTTTAGCCGAAGTCTGCCAGCTAAACAATGTCTATATAGCTTTCCAAACAAATTATCATCGTCTTTACAAAATGCTCTTTTCTTTTTGAGGAAGTTAGATAGCTTTGGTGTTGTTTTGTACGTTTTTATTGCTGCTATTTGGACATTCCTTTATTCACATACAATTTGATATTCCGTTTTTATTGGCGTTTTGTCCGTATTTTAAACTGAATATAAAAGCCGAAGACTAAATAAGGACAACTGAATAGTTGTACACTTCATAACCGGATTAGTTGACTAATCGTTAAGCTAGTTAATGACTAGTAGACTATCAAAATAGTCCTTAGTTGCAGCCCCAGTGCGTTCACAACAACACACAATCCTGGGGGACCGGTTAATACACACCAGTTTGTGTGTATTAATCGAACCGATATGTTCTCAGAGTGATCTTAGAACTTTGACAGATGACACAATCAATAGTGGTTTCATATGTGCAAACTGAGGTTTGTCTGAAAGGAAGTCTGTGATGCAGGAGCTGTTAACATTTAACAGACAAAGTGAAGAGTCTAGTTGTGATCAATGCCCTGAGAGTACAATGACCTGGATGAACGAAAACCTCCATAAACACCAAGCTATAACTATCATTTTAGCCAAAATTATCATTCCACTCAACTCTCAATCTCGGACACTGGCCGAGAGTTGGTGGGCGGCCGAGGATGGAGTCGGCTATCTAGGTTGCTTTGTTCCGTCTGCTCCTGTCTCTTGGCCATGCTTCCCCCACCCCAGCAGACAATGGCATGGAACACCGCAGAGGCCACCACATTTTATATTTTTTGTTGTTGTTGTTGTTTTACTTGTGTGGCTGTGTGTAGAAGTGGCTGGTTGCACCAGCTCTGCTCTTTTAACGTATTTAATGTTCTTTGATGTTTCCCTTTTACACACATGTTTATGTTTGCTATGGCTATGAGTTTTTTTCCCCTTGGCCTCAGTCTGGACCATCTCTCCAGGGGCCCAGGCATAGACTGAAAATGTTTTATCTCAACCCCTCTTCCCCAGCGTTTACCTGTTTCTCACCGTTTTTGTAAGGGGTATCTGAAGTTGGCAGACCCGTCAGCGATCCTGTTCCGTCTCCCTGTAATGTTTGTTTGATCTTGAATGGGATTGTACTGAAAACCTTAATTATTAAAATATTTCTGATTTTGTTTGTGATTCAAAAGGTTGGACGATTTTGAAAGCACATGAGATGGACACCATCCAGGTGTGAGTGATCACAATGGGAAAATGAAGACGACAGCATCATACCACACTGGTAGGCGAATTGCCAAAAGTTCAGAGTTGGTTTCACCTGTAGCTGTATGCGGGACGCAACCAGCCTCTGGAGCACCTGACATTAGCACAATTGGTCTGTTATCGTTCAGACCAGCTGGGGTTTCGTGGGTGCCAGTGCCAGACAAGAGGTTTTCCATAGCACCAACTCCTTTTCCTGCATCAGGTTATGGATGCGATACACAATGCCAGGCAGATGGCTGGCACAAGACTTCAGGCCCTGGGGGGACTGATGTGATCAGATCTGGCCGTGTTCTTTTGTTGAGTTTCTCCAGCTGTCTCCTCACCTGGCCAGCTGTCACTGACGTGGGGTAATGATGGTCACAAGGAGGGTTTAAAGCAGTGTTATCAAGGTAGCTCGTAAAGGGGCTGGCGATTGATGGAAATAGAGAAAATTGTGGTGGTTGCCATGGAGACTGAGGCGGTGGGTTCAGGGGTGGTGGGCTGAAGCTATTAAAATAAAGCCATTCAGCTCATTTACACTGTCCAGCGTGTCCCAGTGCTAGCAATGCACCTTTGAAGCAAAACCAGTAATTTCCCCTCAATTATCTCCTCACCTCTAGTTGTTATGCTAGACTTTAACAGTCCTGCTTTCTGCAATGAGTCATTAGCCTTTCTCAGTCTCACAATGTCACAAGAACTAAAGGCCCCAACTTTTTGTTGAGTTCTTATGCTATCATGTTAGATTCACTATGGACTGGACTCTCACTAGTAATTCTCATCGACGTCCCACTGGGTTGGGAGTTTTTCCTTGCCCTTATGTGGGCGCTGAACCACGGATGTCGTTGTGGCTTGTGCAGCCCTTTGATACACTTTTGATTTAGTGCTATTGACTGATTGATTGTTCTTTTGGTCAGCTAAATGAGGCTTTGTTGTAGGTGGTACAGCGCACAGTCCTGGATGGAGTCATGATGTCCTCATAGAAGTTGATCTTTCTGATGCAGAAGATGAAATGTACTTAAATAATTATTTAGTTAGATTAGCATGCTAATGTTGAATATAACATACACAGTAGAATGCAGATATAGCTACATATAGCGTATGCACGTGGATATAAACACATGCATGTGTGTGTATATGTATACATACATATGTAATACAATGATTGTGTATGTGTATGGTGCATGTTTGTAGTACTACTAAATAGTAGAGACATAGATGCTATAGAAATAATAACATACATTTAATGTCCTCCTTAGAGCCCTCATCATTCCTTTTAAAGGTGTTTCTTTGAAATGTAATTAGCCTCATGATAAACTTTAGATCACAGTTGTAAACTCATGGCTGGCAGGAAGGTTGAGCCAATACACAAGCCAACCAGAACATTCAAAGATCAATTAATATCCTACTTGGAGATACCATGTGAGTCTGAGGAAGTTCTACAAGATGAAGATAAATACCTACATTAAAGGTGAGTAGACAGAGAGACGGGCACCGACAGGCCAAGCGGTGTGCGGCTTCAGCAGTGGCGGAGGCAAAAACTCGGACATAGGAGGAGTTCGGGGAAGCCATGGAAAAAGGCTTCCAGGCAGCTTCGAAGCGATTCTGTAACACCACCCGCCTCCTCAGGAAGGGTAAGCAGTGCAATGTCAACACCGTGTATGGTGAGGATGATGTTCTGCTGACCTCGACTGCAGATGTTGTGGATCGGTGGAGGGAATACTTCGAAGACCTCCTTAATCCCACCAACACATCTTCCTACAACGAAGGAATTCCTGGGAAATCAGTGGTGGGCTCTCGTATTTCTGGGGCTGAGGTTGCTGAGGTAGTTAAAAAGCTCCTCAGTCGCAAGGCCCTGGGGGTGGATGAAATCCGCCCGGAGTTCCTCAAGGCTCTGGATGCTGTGGGGCTGTCTTGGTTGACAAGTCTCTGCAACATCGCGTGGACATCGGTGGCAGTACCTTTTGATTGGCAGACCGGGGTGGTGGTTTCTCGCTTTAAAAAGGGGAACCGAAGGGTGTGTTCCACCAATCGTGGGATCATACTCCTTAGCCTTCTCGGTTAAGGTCTAATCAGGTGTACTGGAGAGGAGGTTACGCCGGATAGTTAAACCTCGGATTCAGGAGGAACAGTGCGGTTTTTGTCCTGGTTGTGGAACTGTGGACCAGCTCTATACTGCCGGCAGGGTCCTTGAGGGTGCATGGGAGTTTGCCCAACCAGTCTACATGTGCTTTGTGGACTTGGAGAAGGCATTTGACCGTGCTCCTCGGGAAGTCCTATGGGGAGTGCTCAGATAGTATGGCATATCGGATTGTCTGATTGGGGCGGTCCGCTCCCTGTACGATCAGTGTCAGAGCTTGGTCCGCATTGCCGGCAGTAAGTCAGGCACATTTCTAGTGAGGGTTGGACTCCGCCAAGGCTGTCCTTTGTCACCGATTCTGTTCATAACTTTTATGGTCAGAATTTGTAGGTGACGTCTGTGAGTTGAGGGGATCTGGTTTGGTGGCTGAAGGATTACGTCCCTGCTTTTTGCAGATGATGTGGTCCTGATGGCTTAATCTGGCAAGGATCTTCAGCCCTCACTGGATCGGTTTGCAGCCGAGTGTGAAGCGACTGGGATGAGAAATCAGCCGTGGTGCTAGCCCGGAAAAGGGTGGAGTGCCATCTCCGGATTGGGGAGGAGACCCTGCCCCAAGTGGAGGAGTTCAAGTACCTCTGAGTCTTGTTCACGAGTGAGGAAAGAGTGCATCGTGAGATTGACAGGCCGACGCAGTAATGCTGACGCTGTATCGATCCGTTGTGGTGAAGAAAGAGCTGAGCCGGAAGGCAAAGCTCTCAATTTACTGGTTGATCTACGTTTCCATTCCCACCTAAGGTCATGAGATTTGGGTTATGACCGAAAGGACACGATCACGGGTACAAGCGGCCAAACTGAGTTTCCTCCGCCGGGTGGTGGGGCTCTCTCTTAGAGATAGGGTGAGAAGCTCTGCCATCCGGGAGGAGCTCAGAGTAAAGCCACTGCTCTTCCACATCGAGAGGAGCCAAATGAGGTGGTTCAGGCATCTGGTCAGGATGCCACCTGAACGCCTCCTGAGAGAGGTGTTTAGGGCACGTCCGACTGGTAGGAGGCCACGGGGAAGACCCAGGACACGTTGGGAAGAATATGTCTCCCGGCTGGCCTGGGGACACCTCGGGATCCCCCGGGAAGAACTGGACGAAGTGGCTGGGGAGAGGGAAGAATAATAGCCTATTGATTTCATGTAAACCAGTTATTTTTCTAAATTTTACAAGTATGCCTACAATAACAGCTCTTAGCAGTAGCGAGTAGATTTGGAACAAAAGAGCAAAATTTTGACTATAATGTTTTTCAAAACACCACTAAAACACAAAAATATATTTGGAATGGCCATTAATAGTTTAGATGTGTCTTGTACAAGGTAAAAATTTTCCCATCATATAAGACAGGTGCAACGATTGAAAACGCAGAGAGAAAACAAGTTACCGCAAAAGGAAGGAAGTGGAAATGACACTGTTAAACAAAATGCTTCAAATTAAAAGTTGACAAAATGTACACAAACGTGAAGACTTCTTAACTTAGTCACAAGTTATAACAAATGTACCTTAACTACTGAAGTTAAGTAATTAACTCATACTATGTTCTGCATATGGTGAATGTTCATATTCATCTTTGAGAAAGCAAACCTTCAACTTTAAGTAAACAGTGGTATTTCAGTTTGAGCACATACTAAGATAAGGCCCCTTAGTTCGATATTCGCAGGTGGATTGGATCACTTCCCGTAGGAACGAGGCCCTAATTGGGACTTCGGAATGCAAAAGTGATAACCATATCCTTGAAAGGACACTACCTGTCTCGCTCAACGCCAACATTTAAGTTATGACTTAAGGCAGTTGTTTTCCTGACATTTAGTGAATTGTGTGAATTATATTTATATAGCGCTTTTTCTCAAGTGACTCAAAGCGCTTTACATAGTGACACCCAATATCTAAGTTACATTTAAACCAGTGTGGGTGGCACTGGGAGCAGGTGGGTAAAGTGTCTTGCCCAAGGACACAACGGTAGTAACTAGGATGGCACAAGGGGGAATCGAACCTGCAACCCTCAAGTTGCTCGCATGGCCACTCTACCAACCGAGCTATGCCGCCCTACACACGGACATCTCCTTTTATGGTCAGGATGTGGTCTCCCGACTCAGCACACACGCACAGACTGAAGGTAGTAATATAAGACTGGTGGTTTGGCCTCTTCGAGTTAGGAGTCCTCCATATTTGACCTGACCTCCTCCCAGGAACTGCAGTCCTGTGTAATGACACTCGATTGTAATAAAGCAACTTTTGGTTCAGTAAAGCGTCTCCGACGTCTCTTTTGATCCAGCCACACTGGATCAAAAGAGACTTCCATCTTCCATCTTATTGTCATATGACCACTAAAACTGTGTGGCAAACGGATCAGATCAATTAAATGCCCAATCTGTGAAATTTCATCATTCAGGTACAAATTAATTCTTTGGATAACTTGCGTTTTTCTTGCACTGCGGTATAAATATTTCTTGCACTAATACAATCACTGTCAGTAAGTCACTGTCGCATTATAAACATAAATGAACAGATATGTGCTAAGCAAATTAGGTATAATGCTTGCAGATGTGACTCTGGGAACCCTGGAAATGACCGAGAGTAATCCCATTGCATCATCTGGCCTAAAACTAACTTTTTTCCAAAGACTACACGCTTCTTATAACGATAGAAAGGAATGAGATCTCCTCCTGTCCTGCACCTTAAAGCCAGCTTTGGATCCTCATTGGCGTGTTGTTTGTCTTCTCTGAATCTCACAGTGACTCAGGCGTGTATCCAGTGTCGCCTACATATTTGAGGGCCTGGTCAAGAGTTGTGAAATCATCCTTTGGGTGGTAGAGTTGCCCAAATACAGTTTTGGCAGGAAACTTACGATGTAGCGATCACGCCGATTCAAGCAAATTCAACCAAACTCCACATTGCACATTTTGGCCTATCGGCGTCATTTTTGTCATTCGAATTAATCCCGGAGCGGCGCTCATAAGCGCACTTAAACTGTCTAATCAAAACTTAAATTTGGTTCTTGTATAGATGTAAAGCAGGGGTGTCAAACTCAAATACAGAGTGGGCCAAAATTTTAAACTGAACAAATGTTGAACAAATTAACCTTTTAATAGGGACCCAAACAAGTTTTGCAATGAATATTGAACAAGCAAGGCTTAAATAGGGCAGCACGGTGAAACAGTGGTTAGTGCATCTGCCTCACAATACAAAGGTCCTGAGTAATCTTGGATCAATCCCGGGCTCGGGATCTTTCTGTGTGGAGTATGCATGTTCTCTCCGTGACTGCGTGTGTTCCCTCCGGGTACTCGGGCTTCCTCCCATGGAACAGGCAGAGCTTATATAACGTAAAAACATCAGTAGAATATTAAATAAAATTTTATTTAAAAAATTAATGCCTCTTTCCTATTTGCAGCCTTCTGGGGTAAATATCAACATTAACTTTTTCCACAGGCTAATAAATTCAAAAATAAAATAAAAATGAGGTGGGCGGGGTTTGGTGGTAGCGGGAGGTGTATATTGTAGCGTTCCGAAAGAGTTAGTGCTGCAAGGGGTTTTGTGTATTTGTTCTGTTATGTTACGGTGCGGGTGTTCTCCCGAAATGTGTTTTGTCATTCTTGTTTGGTGTGGGTTCACAGTGTGGCGCATATTTGTAACAATGTTAAAGTTGTTTATACGGCCACCCTCAGTGTGACCTGTATGGCTATTGACCAAGTATGTGTGTGTGAAAGCCGCATATATTATGTGACTTGGCCAGCACGCTGTTTATATGGCGGAAAAGAGGACGTGACGACATGTTGTAGAGGACGCTAAAGGCAGTGCCTTTAAGGCACGCTCCTAATATTGTTGTCCGGGTGGAAATCGGGAGAATGGTTGCCCAGGGAGATTTTCGGGAAGGACAATAAACTTCGGGAGACTCTCGGGAAAATTGGGAGGGTTGGCAAGTATGAGTATTAGCGGTGAATGTGGTGTTACCGGCGGGCCAGCTCCAATGTTAATTTGATATTGCCTCAAGGGCCAAATGAAATTAAACGGCGGGTCAAATTTGGCCCACGGGCCAGAGTTTGACACCCATGATGTAAAGGCACAGCAACATGTAACAATATATCAACTATCTATTGATCAAACGGCAAAATTGTTGTAATCCCGCGTAGCTCAGGCCTACTTCAGGTTCCTGTCTGCGGTGCTAAGCCGTCTGGGTAATGTAGTCTATAAATATATACTTCCTAATTTACACGTATTTATATATTTATTTGAGCTTTGTTTATCCACAGTAAGTCAATTATGAACATAATTTTTTTTGGCAGCATTTACCTGACAGATATGTGGACGTGTGAGGAAAATCTCTTACATTTTTAGACTTAGACATAGAAATATGTTATTGATTCACAAGGAAAATTGTTCCACACAATATCTCAATTATAAAGGATAGAAAGGGTAAGAATGGAAAGCACAATGCAAGTATAAAGTAAACAAAAAATGTATCATAGTAGCAATATAAAATATAACATATGTAATATTTACATATTATATATACAGTATATAATATACAATGATATATTATATTATTATATAATATATACAATATATAACAGATCCCAATTACCACGTACAATATTACAGTATATGTAACAACTGCAGCAATAAAAATAAAAGGGCAGCATAAAATAGAGAGTGGATCAAGCAGAAAATATACAAACCCTGTTTCCATATGAGTTGGGAAATTGTGTTGGATGTAAATATAAACGGAATACAACATTTGCAACTCCTTTTCAACCCTTATTCAGTTGAATGCACTACAAAGACGAGATATTTGATGTTCAAACTCAAAAACTTTTTTTTTTTTCAAATAATAATTAATTAGAATTTCATGGCTACAACATGTGCCAAAGTAGTTGGGAAAGGGCATGTTCACCACTGGGTTACATCACCTTTTCTTTTAACAACACTCAATAAATGTTTGGGAACTGAGGAAACTTTGAAAGTGGAATTCTTTCTCATTCTTGTTTTATGTAGAGCTTTAGTCGTTCAACAGTCCGGGGTCTCCGCTGTCGTATTTTCTAAAGTTAATAATTATTTGCAAAAAAAAAATAACGTTTATCAGTTTGAACATCGAATATGTTGTCTTTGTAGCATATTCAACTGAATATGGGTTGAAAATGATTTGCAAATCATAGTATTCCGTTTATATGTACATCTAACACAATTTCCCAACTCAATCAATGTTTATTTATACAGCCCCAAATCACAAATGTCTCAAAGGACTGCACAAATCATTACGACTACAACATCCTCGGAAGAACCCACAAAAGGGCAAGGAAAACTCACACCCAGTGGGCAGGGAGAATTCACATTCAGTGGGACGCCAGCGACAATGCTGACTATGAGAAACCTTGGAGAGGACCTCAGATGTGGGCAACCCCCCCCCTCTAGGGGACCGAAAGCAATGGATGTCGAGCGGGTCCAACATGATACTGTGAAAGTTCAATCCATAGTGGCTCCAAGACAGCAGCGAGAGTCCCGTCCACAGGAAACCATCTGAAGCGGATCAGCAGCGTAGAGATGTCCCCAACCGATACAGGCGAGCGGTCCATCCTGGGTCCCGACGAGCGGTCCATCCTGGGTCTCGACTCTGGACAGTCAGTACTTCATCCATGGTCATCGGACCGGACCCCCTCCACAAGGGAGGGGGGGACATAGGAGAAAGAAAAGAAGCGGCAGATCAACTGGTCTAAAAAGGAGGTCTATTTAAAGGCTAGAGTATACAAATGAGTTTTAAGATGAGACTTAAATGCTTCTACTGAGGTAGCATCTCGAACTGTTACCGGGAGGGCATTCCAGAGTACTGGAGCCCGAACGGAAAACGCTCTATAGCCCGCAGACTTTTTTTGAGCTCTAGGAATCACTAATAAGCCGGAGTCTTTTGAACGCAGATTTCTTGCCGGGACATACGGTACAATACAATCGGCAAGATAGGCTGGAGCTAGACCGTGTAGTATTTTATACGTAAGTAGTAAAACCTTAAAGTCACATCTTAAGTGCACAGGAAGCCAGTGCAGGTGAGCCAGTACAGGCGTAATATGATCAAACTTTCTTGTTCTTGTCAAAAGTCTAGCAGCCGCATTTTGTACCAACTGTAATCTTTTAATGCTAGACATGGGGAGACCCGAAAATAATACGTTACAGTAATCGAGACGAGACGTAACAAACGCATGGATAATGATCTCGGCGTCTTTAGTGGACAAAATGGAGCGAATTTTAGCGATATTACGGAGATGAAAGAAGGCCGTTTTAGTAACGCTTTTAATGTGTGACTCAAAGGAGAGAGTTGGGTCGAAGATAATACCCAGATTTTTTACAGAGTCACCTTGTTTTATTATTTGGTTGTCAAATGTTAAAGTTGTATTATTAAATAGAGGTCGGTGTCTAGCAGGACCGATAATCAGCATTTCCGTTTTTTTGGCATTAAGTTGCAAAAAGTTAGCGGACATCCATTGTTTAATTTCATTAAGACACGCTTCCAAGTGACTACAGTCCGGCATGTTGGTCAGCTTTAGGGGCATGTAAAGTTGGGTGTCATCAGCATAACAGTGAAAGCTAATACCGTATTTGCGTATGACGTCACCTAGCTGCAGCATGTAGATGCTGAAGAGTACAGGGCCAAGGACCGAACCCTGGGGAACTCCACACGTTACCTTAACATAGTCCGAGGTCACACTGTTATAGGAGACGCACTGCATCCTATCAGTAAGATAAGAGTTAAACCATGACAGGGCTGAGTCTGACATACCAATTCGTATTTTGATACGCTCTAATAAAATATTATGATCGACGGTATCGAAAGCAGCGCTAAGATCGAGGAGCAGCAACATAGATGACGCATCAGAGTCCATCGTTAGCAATAGATCATTAGTCAATTTTGCGAGGGCTGTCTCAGTCGAGTGATTTGCCCTGAAACCGGATTGAAAGGTTTCACATAGATTGTTAAACGCTAAGTGCTCATTTAGCTGCTCTGCAACAATTTTTTCGAGGATTTTCGAAATAAAGGGAAGGTGAGACACCGGTCGGTAGTTTACCGACATGGTAACGGGGTTTGTACATTATAAACAAACAGGGGTAGAAGCGGTCCATTTTAAAAACAAAATACTAATTCTTTTAGCTAATTTTGCAGTCATATTTTTGTATTTGACGCATGTCCGCTGATATAATGCTAACTTTGGCGTGCTTGCATTTTTTTAACCAATGTACCTTACACACATAGTCAGATATTTTCTTAATTGACAATATCATCGCCAGCATTGGCTTTTCAGGAATTCTACCTTAATTGCATTTTCTAATTATTATTAGTTATAATGAATTAAAACAGTATAGTGATTTTACAATAAGGTCTGGGAATGTGCTTTCATGGCCTACTTTTAAGTCGTGTGTGGTAAGAGTAAAATGTTTTGTAATTTTTGTTGAAATCTTTTCCTGTTTTTTTTTAAATAAAGGTTAAAAGCACACTTAAAACATTGACAAATTCATAAAATCACAAACTGACTCAATGTTTTTTTGGGAAAAAGTAAGCCTTACAATATTGCAACTTTTACCGCAACTTTTTGTAAAAGCTGCCAAATTCAGGTATTTTAGGCCGTACCAATCACAAAAAAAAGAGCTTGCGAAATCCTGAAGGGATTGTGAATGGTACCAATTTGGTCATGGTTGATGATGATTGTCCTGCTCTCAGTGCAGTGTCTTGAGGCAAGATGATGAATCATTTTGTCCTCTTCAAAGTTTGTGCAAAAAAGTTTTACTATAGTGCTACAAATTGATGTTATGTATAGTTGTGCGAACCTGGAAAACTAGCTTCACAAACTGGGAGTTCTGTGGAAAATGTGTGGTGATTTTGTCAGGCTTGCCCCTGACAGTTTGGTTGTGTTTTAGTTTTTCCTCTGTGTGTAATATTTCCTGTCTTTAATTCCTGTCAGCACTCTTATTCTGTTTCTGTTTCCTGTTTGTCTCCCTGAGTGCTGTGTCCCCTCAGCTGTGGCTGATTGACACCTGGCCACACCTGGTGTCAATCAGCCAGGCACTATTTGAGCCGGTTTTGTCCTCCAGTCAGATGGGGGATTATTGTTGTGTCGTGTCGATGTCACCACTACCCGTCTTGTCGCTTGTAGCTTTATCTACTTCTGTTCACTCAGCTCATGCCATAGTTTTGTTGTGTCACAGTAAGTGTTTTTGTTCTTAGCCAACTTTGTTATCCACCTCATGCGCGTCTTTTGTTGGTACCCTTTTGGTTTGTTCTTGTTTTAGTTTTTTAATTAAATCATGTTTTCTTACGCAATGCCTGCCTCCTTCTCTGCATCTTTGGGTTTGTCACCAACAAACTCTGACAGGTTTGGTCAGGAAAAGAGAAGAAAGCAAGGAAGAGTTCCTATTAGTGGAATGTCATGGAAAATAGAGTCCCCAAGTAACTGCGTAACCTTTAAGTACAAAACAATGGCTGCTCCTGCATAATGATGACAACTTAACGGCACAAACAATTAAGTGTCAGTTTCATTGCAGGTGATAGACATTATCCCTTAAGAGACCAGAAAAATTAGCACAAATCGTTGAATCTCATAAAACACACCATCATTAACGTTACCTCAGGTTTCCACCTCCCTTATGGGATTAAGATACAAATATAATGACTCACACCATATCTCATTATTTTGCACAATCTCCCATTTAGACTATGATTTGGTAGGCAAACCAGTAATCCTAGAGGGACACTGGGTAACAGACCATAGGCCAAATGTTTCTATTATCAAGTTGCAGCCGTGAAGACTTATCCACGAACGAAAAGACAGAAAGTTTAAAAAGATTATTAATAGTGAATATGATGCATTACATGTAATTTATTTGATTGCACCCAATTATGCATCTGCTAATCATGTTAAAAAAGGCCTTTTGATCATGCAGGGCCAACTGCACCTTCCCTTTGCACCAGAGACTTAACAATGGCTTGATCTGCAGAGGTAATAAAAGACAACGTTTGAACTTCAGGTGATATTGGATAATCAGCTACAGAAAAATGCGTTATCGTTCCATTTAGGATTAAAATTACAGTTATCAGCATGGCCACCAATGCAGAGGCATTTGTGCTGTATGTCACCACAAAGGTTATCATGAGTTGCTCGTTTTGCACATGTTTTTCAAGCGTTAGTGTCTGATCCCAAAGGTTTGGTGCCCCAGATCAGTTCTGCAAATAACAACTGGGGTTGTAACAATCCGTTTTAACAAGGACTTGAGTTGATTAGTGTGGTTGCTGATACAATTCAGGAACAATCAAATTTTTTTGGGAACGAGTATATTGTGAATAAATTGAGAACAGGAAGTGAACCAAAGTTTTAGCAACTGTTACGTAAAATGAAAGGGGTAGGATTAAATAAACTCTGCTTCTTCCTACTCCTTTTCGAACATGTTGAAAAGAGAAACTGGAAATTGTGATGTATCTATCATGTTTTATGCTTGCATATTCGAAATAAACTCAAATTCAAACGACACCATCCGAAACAAGTCGGTGAGTCGAAATCGATTTAATAACTTTTTAGCAAAACAAATCAAGCACTGTGACTGTGAAATAAATACTTAATATTAGACATTGCAAGTGAAGTCTCCTATATTCCTCTTATTTCTTGTAAGGGAATTATGTGTAAATGTATTATTGATACCAACAGTCAGGTCAACAACAATTAATGGCCTTTGCATTCACATCTTACTTGAATAAAAACTCTAGTTTGAATTAACAAAAGAAAGCATCTTCTGCTCACATTTTCCACCTTCAAGCAACTTTCAATTAAAGTACAGTAACCAACATATTAAGAGTCGATTTACCTGCTTATTAAAGTTCACTGGCCCGGCCATACAGTATCTGTTCTCCGCCCTGGCTTTGCCAATGACGAACAGCGTCCCAGATGTGCGGAAGCATGTGTGCCCTAACATCATGGTGTTGATCCCTCGCTTCCTAATTTCTATAACCTCCTTTATTCATTTCTTCTATTTATTTATTTAAAAGGAAATAAGCGGTAGAAAATGGATGGATGGATGATGAAATGACTTTTCCAGGTGTTACGGAAGTTAGTGCGCTGCCGCAACTTACTCGGTTGAGTTGGTCGTCTCTTTTGTGACTTGAAATTGTGTTTTTTTATATTATTGTATAGTGTGGTTTTTATTTGTAATGGGTTTTCAATCGTGCTGTAGCTGAAAGTTTTTGTCTTGATATTATGATATACTCTATGTCTTGTAGCGTGTACATTTGTTTAGATCTTTCTCGACCACTGTAGCTATCCGCCTATTTTGTTTTGATAACGTCACAAATGGGCAAATAGACTTAGCGTCTAACATCCTTATTTTTAAAAGTGCTAAACTTCATATAAGGTCTGCCGTTCTTAAATCGAAGGTTTTCCTTTTTGTAGTATTGATAAAATTGATCCATTCACTTTTAAAACGATCTTAGATCGATATCGATCTTCTGGAGGGCAAACTTGCCGAGCTCAGATCAATATACTTATTTATACTATAATATAAATTGATTTATCGATGAACTGTTACACACCTACTACCAACCATATTCAAATTCAAAATATTGTTTTCCCGCTCATGCTAATATTAAGAAGAGGAAGGCATTAGATCCTCAGTCATGGGTTCCAAGTGGGTTATTAGTCCAAAACACGACTCTTCTCCTTTTTCATTCTGGTCTTAGACCCAAGCATAAAATACTGAAACTTAAAGGCCTACTGAAACCCACTACTACCCACCACGTAGTCTGATAGTTTACATATCAATGATGAAATATTAACATTGCAACACATGCCAATACGGCTTTGTTAGTTTACTAAATTACAATTTTAAATTTCCCGGGAGTTTCGTCTTCGAACCGTCGTGTAATGATGACGTGTACGTGTGACGTCACAGGGTTTTAGGAAGTGTGAGCGCTACGCACACACTCAGCTAAAAGTCGTCTGCTTTAACGGCATAATTACACAGTATTTTGGACATCTGTGTTGCTGAATCTTTTGCAATTTGTTAAATTAATATTGGAGAAGTCAAAGTAGAAAGATGGAGTTGGGAAGCTTTAGCTTTTAGCCACACAAACACACAGTGATTCCTTGTTTAAAATTCCCGCAGCTGAAAATTTACTATGGATCACAGCACGGTCAAGCAGACATGAATCCAGACCAAATGTCAACCAGCAGGTTTCAGTGAGAAAATTGTGGTTAAAAAGTCGCTTCTTATCGGATATCAGCGGAGCTTCCATCCTGCTGCAGCTTCGTGACTTCCCTCAGAGACACTGCGTGTCAACACACCAGTGGACAAACACCTCCGACTATCAGGTAATATTAAACTCACTAAAACACTAGCAACACAATAGAAAGATAAGGGATTTCCCATAATTATCCTACTAAATGTGTTTAAAAACATCGGAATCCTTCCCAATGCAATGGCGTTTTTTTTTTTTTCTAGTCCGTCGCTATCAATATCCTCAAACACAAATCTTTCATCTTCGCTCAAATTAATGGGGAAATTGTCGTTTTCTCGGTCCGAATAGCACTTTTTGTTGGAGGCTCTCATTAAAATCAATGTAAATATGTGAGTAACCTTCAACATGTGACGTTATTGTGTGCGACTTCCGGTAGAGGCAGGGCAATTCTCTTAGCACCGACAGTTGCGAACTTTATCGTGGATGTTCTCTACTAAATACTTTCAGCAAAAATATGGCAATATCGCGAAATGATCAAGTATAAGACATAGAATGGACCTGCTATCCCCGTTTAAATAAGAACATCTCATTTGAGTAGGCTCTTAAGTCAATCACGTTTGAATGGCAACAACTCATTGAAATAGTTGTTTGGCCTCACAGTCCTCCTGTGTCCAAGCAATTATTCGATGAGTTTGTTAACATTAACGGAAAAAAATAATTATATTTTGGGAAAATTAATACATTGTTCAAATCACTCTGCTATCTATCATATACTAATAATACCCTCAGTAACGACGACACCAATTTATGGTTAGATCGTCCCTCTCTTACTTGTCGTGTACTCACTGTGACAATGCCGACACATCAACAGTTGCCATTATATTATTTTCTCTATAGACTCTTATTAAATGACTTTTTAATTTATTGTTAATATCTACTTACTTTCTTCTGTAATGTTGCTCCATCTACACGTCCTAAACTTTACTAAACAATTATATTTTCTGTTGTTTTAAGCTAGCTTAGCCATTAGCATGCGCTTGTTCTTGGTGTGCAACATTTAAGTTTAGCCTTCTCCTAATACTTGATAATGATTGAGAGATTAATTAGTTGAATTAGCATGCTAATGTTAAATATAAATATAAGAATGCAACTATGGCTTTATATAGTGTGTGCATGAGGATACACGTTATACATATATACACACACGTTTGTGTATATATGCTTACATTCATATGTAATATGATGATGGGTGTATGTTTATGGTGCATGTACGGAGTATTACGTGATATTGAGATAGCATAGAAGCAGCACGGTGTGACTGGGGTTAGTGCATGTGCCGCACAATACGAAGGTCTAGAGTTCAAGCCCACCGCAAACTCCACAACTCCCGTTGTGGAGTTTGCATGTTCACCCCGTGACTGCGTCAGTTCCTTCCGGTACTCCGGCTTCCTCCCACTTCCAAAGACGTGCACCTGGGGATAGGTTGATTGGCAACACTAAATTGGCCCTAGTGTGTGAATGTGAGAGTGAATGTTGTCTGTCTATCTGTGTTGGCCCTGCGATGAGGGGGTGACTTGTCTAGGGTGTACCCCGCCTTCCGCCCAAATGCAGCTGAGATAGGCTTCAGAACCCACCGCGACCCCAAATGGGACAAACGGTAGAAAATTGATGGATGGATGGTTGCTTACTTACTAAAAAAAGACAAGTTTTCTAGTATGTTCACTTTTTTATTTAAGGCCAAAATTATTCTTCGATTGCAATAAGAAACACGTTTAATGTACCGTAAGACTTTTTTGTTAAAATAAAGCAAGTAATGCAATTTTTTGTGGTCCCATTTATTTTGAAAATTATTGAAAAGTTTAGAAGAATTTCGAAAAATATCGAAATACATTTTGGAACTGGTACCAAAATAATAGTATTGGGACAACCCTACTTCACACATGGTTGGTAACCTTAGCATCATAATATTACAATTGCACCCCCATCGACCCCGAATGGGCAAGCGGTAGAACATTGATGGATGGACAGATGGAGAAAGCATAGATAATGTAGAAATAATAACCCCTGGTAAATGTCCTCCTTTAGAGCCGTCAGCATTCATTTTACAGGGGACATGGGTTTCTTTGTGTCAGACTAAATCTTTTGAAATGTAATCAGCCTCATGGTAAACTTTAGGTCACAGTCATGAACTCATGGCTTGAAGGAAGGTTGAGCCAACACTCAAGCCAACCGGAACAACCAAAGGTCAATGAATGGCCTACTTGGAGATACCATGACAGTCTGAGGAAGTGCTACAAGACAGACCCAAATGGGATGAAGATAAGGACGTTCAAGGTTGGGCAATCACCATGGACCCCTGCTTATCAAAGATTGCTTTGGACTAGGAGAGGTGCAGTGAATGAGGGAGACTGGACTTCTTGCCGACGGACTGCTTGGTTTGTTTGCTAATATGGTCTCTTTCCCAGGATTTTATTTTCATTCAATCACATGGCAAAATAAATCCAAGACGGTGGCTCTGAGAAGAAAAAAAGTTATCTTCCCTTCATGATACTTATGATATAAGAAATGCAGTTTTTTATTTTCCAGATGGCTCTGCTGAAGTGGCTGCCTGTTGGAGTTGCTCTGTGCTCCTTTGTGTTCTTAAATGTTTTCCTATTGTTTTCATGTGTTTCTACCTGTTTGTTTAAACTCGTTTGGGACTGCGCATTGAAGGGTCCCTACCAAGTGTGAAGTAACCGTGGCATTTTTGGGACTTTTGCACCACTTTTAGTACTTTTTAGTGGACTTGTAAATCAGCTTCCGAGGAGCCTTTTAGCCATGCTAAAAAAACATGTACCTGCCTACACCAAAGACCAGTTGCTACCTCTCTTCCACTGCGAAGTCCACCAGAGATTCCAGTGGAGATTCGGAGGAAAAGATGAGGATGCAGGTTTGGCGTTAAGCTTTGGAAGAGGAAGCGGACATTTACCCTGTGTTTACCATCGATTGTCATGGGAAACGTTTGCATTCTCTCAAACAATGGACAAGCTGACGGCGCTGACAAGGCTGCAGCAGGAATACAAAGAAAGTAGCATCATCTGTTTCACAGAGTCCTGGCTGAATACATCAGACACACCGGTCTCCATAGACTGATTCTTATTCATCCATTCAGACCGGACATTGGCTGGGAGCAGTAAGAAGAAAGGGGGGGGACTGACAGTGCTTGGCAATAACAAGTGGTGGAGGCCTAATCACATCACTGTTAAGAAAAGCTATGTACCAAGGGCATTGAGCTACTGACGGTCAGCGTTAGACCTTGCCACATATTACATCCCTGGAGTGAAAAAACAGCCACCACAAAGGAGAAGTGTGGTGAAGTGGACAGAGGAGGCATGTGAGCAGTTTAGGGACTGTTTTGACCCCACAGACTGGGATATACTCTAAAGTCCACATGGAGAGGAAATTGATAGTTTGACTTAGTGCATCACAGGGTATATAAACTTCTGTGTGGAAAACGCTGTGCCCTTCAAGCGGGTCCCGGTGTTTTTCCAACAATAAACATTAGGACACCACTGACAAGCGATAGAAAATGGTTGGATGGATGGATGAAGAAGAGGGCTTTCATCTCAGGAAACAAGGAGGAGCTGAGAAACCGGATCTTAAAACTCAAATATAAGATCTGGAGGTGTAAGAAGGAGTACAACAAAAACTGGAACAAAATAAGTGTGGACCAGCCTGGAAACAAATTTATTGTCACGGAAGAGGTAGAAGTGGTCACCAATCACCCACCAGCCCAGTTCACTGCACCCATCCAACACTCCATCAGTCTAGATCAAGTGAGGAGGGAGTTCGGAAGGAACAAGGACTGGAAGACTACAAGCCCAGATGGCATAATTTCCAGGCTGCTCAGATAATGTGCCGACCACTTAACCGTTGTGGTCGATTACATTTTTAACCTGAACCTTAGCCTTGAAAAAGTCCCTACACTCTGGAAGACCCACTGTGTGGTTGCAATCCCTAAAATACCTCTTCCCAAGGAGCTGAACCACTTCAGACCTGTTGCCATGACCTCCCACCTCATGAAGACCACAGAGCAGATCATCCCCAGCCATCTTCGTGCGCAGACAGTGTCAGCAATGAGGCTTTGCAATTTGCTTACTGTCAAGGCATCGGGGTGGATGATGCCATCATCTACTTGCTGCATTGGGCCCCTCACTCATCTGGAGCCCGCAGGAAGTGCAGGGAAAGTTATGTTCTTTGACTTCTCCAGTGTTTTCAACTGAAAGCAGCCGGTACTGCTGCGGGTAAAAATGGAAGAGAACCATCACCTGGTTGCATAGATCATTAACTACCTCATCGACAGGCCGCAGTACATAAGGCTGCGTGACTGTTCTTCCGATGTGGTAGTTTGCAGCACAAAGACTCCTCAAGGGACAGTGCTCTCACCTTATCCGTTCACACTCTATAACTCAGATTCCATGCATGACTCCAACCGCTGCCATCTTCAGAAGCTCTCAGACGACTCCACAGTGGTGGGATGTGTGTCTCATGGGAGCCAGCAGGAATACCAGCAAGTCATCTCAGGCTTTGTCGAATGGTGTGCATGTGATCACCTGCACTTTAACACCAGTAAGACAAAAGAGTCTATGATTGACTTCTGGCAATCAGCTCCACCACCCACACCGGTTAACATCCAGGGATCACATATAGAAATAGTGGACTCATTTAAACCCCACATCAATAAACTGGACCATACTCAAAATTTACTGTGTACAAAAAGGGTCAAAGCCGCCAAAACCTCTTGAGGAGACGAAGGAGCGCAGACTGAGTTTTGTTGGCCCGCAGTATATTGTCAAAAACAAAAAAACAATAACTGTAAAAATGAAAGGAAAAAGACCGGAAAATCGGTATGTTAAGAAACAGCTAAAACATTTTTAATAATAATTGATAATAGCACACTTAAAGCTGTACTAAAACACTTGCAAAGCTGATCTACTAAACATGTGCAAAGTGGATTGCTTCTGTTAAGTGAGCAGAATAAGGCGTTCGATTCAATTTCCACACATGGCTGCAGGATCAGTGTTCACACAGCACAGACGGAAGATGAACATATGAGAATTCTCCGTCCTCTGTGTGTGTCAACATTTTGGACTGAAAATATATATATTAGACATATTGTCTATTCTGCAACTCCATCCATCCATCCATCCATTTCCTACCGCTTATTCCCTTCGGGGTCGCGGGGGGCGCTGGAGCCTATCTCAGCTACAATCGGGCGGAAGGCGGTGTACACCCTGCACAAGTCGCCACCTCAACACAAGGCCAACACAGATAGACAGATAACATTCACTCTCACATTCACACACTAGGGACAATTTAGTGTTGCCAATCAACCTATCCCCAAGTGCATGTCTTTGGAGGTGGGAGGAAGCCGGAGTACCCGGAGGGAACCCACGCAGTCACGGGAAGAACATGCAAACCCCACACGGAAAGATCCCGAGCCCGGGATTGAACTCAGGACTACTCAGGACATCCGTATTGTGAGACACATGCACTAACCCCAGTACCACCGTGCTGTCCTATTCAGCAACTTCCTTTTATAATTTTATAGCTGCTGGATGACTTAAAGGACAGTTTGCAACTTCCTCACAGTAACATTTTTCAAAGCAAAATATTTTCTAAGCAAAACATATAACAAGAACACTACTGGCTAACTTATGTTACCATTAGTGGTTTAACAGAACACACTTGCTTGACAATTGTCTATATTTTTCACAATTGCAAAGTTTATTTATTGAAAAATTTTAGCGGCCCGAATAAAATGATTGGTGTTTACACGCGTAATTCACCTTGTCTTGTCAACACGTATGTGCAGGGAGCACATGCAGACATACAAAAACAGTCCAAGAGAACCAACCAACAATTAGCATTCATGTTGTTGTTATGATACAACATACATTCAATGACAGCTAATTACTATTATTAGCTAACAACACATAAAGCTAAAGTGCGTGCATGTGTTACCTACGTACGTGATTACGTCATTGCAATATACTGTGTTAAATACATTGGAGAGTTAGCGCCATCTAAGCATCTGTCTAAATGTTGCAAACAGCCCCTTTAAAGGCCTACTGAAACCCACTACTACCGACCACGCAGTCTGATAGTTTATATATCAATGATGAAATATTAACATTGCAACACATGCCAATACGGCCTTTTTAGTTTACTTAATTGCAATTTTAAATTTCACGCGAGTTTTTGATGAAAACGTCGCGGAATGATGACGCGTGAACGTATCGTCACGGACTGTCAGGACATGTTAGCACAGCACCATTTGGGGCTAAAAGTCGTCTCTTTTCATCGCGCAATTAAACAATATTCTGGACATCTGTGTCGCTGAATCTTTTGCAATTTGTTCTAATAATAATGGAGAAGTCAAAGTAGAAAAATGGAGTTGGTAAGCTTTAGCCTTTAGCCACACAAACACACGGTGATTCCTTGTTTAAAATTCCTCAGAGGTGAAGCTTTACTATGGATCAGAGCGGTCAAGCGAACATGGTTCCCGACCACTTGTCAACCGGCAGGTTTCGGTGAGAAAATTGTGGTAAAAAGTCGCCTCTGAGCTGAGCTTGCGCCGTCCATGCAGCTGACGTCAACTTCCCTCAGAGACTGGCCTCAAGACACCCGTGGACACACCCCTCCGACTATCAGGTACTATTTAATCTCACTAAAATACTAGCAACACAATCGAAAGATAAGGGATTTCCCAGAATTATCCTAGTAAATGTGTCTACGAACATCTGAATCCGTCCCAATGCAATCGCTTTTTTTTTTTAACTTTATTTTTTATTTTTTTTCTAGTCCTTTGCTATCAATATCCTCATCCACAAATATTTCATCCTCGCTCAAATTAATGGGAAAATTGTCGTTTTCTCGGTCTGAATAGCTCTTGCTGCTGGAGGCTCCCATTATAAACAATGTGAGGACGTGAGGAGCCCTCACTCTTGTGACGTCATCATCTGCGACTTCCGGTAAAGGCAAGGCATTTTTATCAGCACCAAGAGTTGCAAACTTTATCGTCAATGTTCTCTACTAAATCCTTTCAGCAAAAATATGGCAATATCACAAAATGATCAAGTATGACACAGCGAATGGACCTGCTATCCCCGTTTAAATAAAGAAAATCTCATTTCAGTAGGCCTTTAAAGCAGCGCTAAGTAACTTTTCAACCTTCATGAAATATTTTCTGAACTTTTTACTCTTTCAACAGTTGAATGACAGCTCTGTCATGGCCTGAGAGGGTCTGTATCGCTCTCACTGGCACTAAGGAACTTTGAGGTGTGTGGCAGGAACACTGTCACAAAATCTTTAGTTATATATATGTTTTTATATCACAATTACCCCCGCATTCTTGACTTTTCAGTATGCGGTTCTTGGTGTAAAAAAATTGGACAACCCTGATCTATACCAAAGATCAAGACAACTTTGCAGAAGTCACTGATTGACGAGTGAACCGCGACACTTCACACCTACTATCAGTGACTGACAGGAGACATCTTTTATCCTATTTTTGGTATTTATGAATTCGATTTGGAGCATATTCTCACTGTGAATGTTCTCTATGATTTATATTCCTGACATATTTGAACAATACTGCTAGGAAATTAATCAGCACTATATAGTGCATGTTCGTCACAACTCAATTATCCTGCACCTTTTGCTCGCTGAAAGGGTATTTATTACACGTAGTGCCATGTTGTTGTGGAGTACACTGAATAATTCAGGTCTAGAAAAATCGTAAACATCATAAATGTAATTTAAACCTTAGCATGAGTGCGTGTCTCAGATGTGAGTTATGTTGCCTAACCGAGGTCATAAAATCTTGCTAGACTTATCATCTCTACATTGTGAGTAATGGATTGCCGCGCTACAGACAGGTGACTATATGTTTGAGACGTAGGGTCAAACCTGTATTTGCCAATAGCTAGGGATTAGGCCCCCTAGCTGTATGTACAGTACATTAGTATGACGGACCCTGCTAGTGTAATGGTACATGCTACTAGTCTTCGAACAGTACAGGTTAGATTTCTGGTCAGTGCCACAATACATAGCCATCAAACCTCAAGTCTAGAATATGTCAGTTCATGTAAACCAGGGGTCACCAACGCGGTGCCCGTGGGCACCAGGTAGCCCGTAAGGACCAGATGAGTCGCCCGCTGGCCTGTTATAAAAATAACTCAAATATCAGTTGTGGAGAGGCGGAGCAGACGGTCCGACAGAGAGGCAGGGCATGCTGGAGCCCGGCCCAAGATGGCGGCGAGGAGGCGGGGATGGCGAGCGAAGGGCGAGGCGTGGCGTGACGCGAGCGACGCCACAAACAAGATGGATCAGGTGTGTGGATTGCGCACTTGTACACGATCAACGTATCTCCTCTCGCTGTATAAAAGGGGATACGGAGGAGAGAACGGGGCTGGTGATGGTGCGGAGCGAGAAAAACACATACAACGACGGAGACGGAGACAAGAAGAAGCGGACTGAAGTACGTGCTGCTGAAAAGCAGACGGTGGAGCGAGCAGCAGAAGGAGACGGGAGACGCAGCGGAAGAGCGACCCGACCGCAGACAAGCTTGTGTGGGAAAATAAAGCAAGTCAAACCTGCTCGAAGTCATGTCTTTCCTTGGTGGTCCATGGAACCCGCAAGACGACAAGGTGAGTCCGTCACAGCAGCAGTTACTAGTGAGCTGCCTCTATTTTTTAAATTGTATTTATTTACTAATAAGCTGGTCTCGCTTTGCTCGACATGTTTCATTCCAAGAGAGACAAAACTCAAATAGAATTTGAAAATCCCCAAAAAATATTTTAAAGACCTGGTCTTCACTTGTTTAAATAAATTATTTTATTTTTTACTTTGCTTCTTATAACTTAAAGAAAGACAATTTAAGAGAAAAAATACAACCTTAAAAATGATTTTAGGATTTTTAAACACAATGGCGTGGCGCAGTGGAGAGTGGCCATGCACAAACCGAGGGTCCCTGGTTCAATCCCCACCTAGTACAAACCTCGTCATGTCCGTTGTGTCCTTGAGCAAGACACTTCACCCTTGCTCCTGATGGGTGCTGGTTAGTGCCTTGCACGGCAGCTCCCTCCATCAGTATGTGAATGTGTTTGTGAATGGGTAAATGAGGAAGTAGTGTCAAGCGCTTTGAGTACCTTGAAGGTAGAAAAGCGCATTACAAGTACAACCCATTTATACCTTTTTACCTTTTAAATTTCTTCCTCTTCTTTCCTGACAATTTAAATCAGTGTTCAAGTAAATGTATTTTTTTATTGTAAAGAATAATAAATACATTTTAATTTAATTCTTCATTTTAGCTTCTGTTTTTTCGACGAAGAATATTTGTGAAATATTGATTTAAACTTATTATGATTAAAATAAAAATTCCGGCAAATGTAGAAAATCTGTATAATCAAATTTAAATCTTATTTCAAAGTCTTTTGAATTTCTTTAAAAAAATTTTGTTCTGGAAAATCTAGAAGAAATAATAATTTGTCTTTGTTAGAAATATAGCTTGGTCCAATTTGTTAAATATTCTAACAAAGTGCAGATTGGATTTTAACCTATTTAAAACATTTCATCAAAAATATATATTTATTGTGAGAAATCATTAAGATGATCTGTGTGTCAACAAAAATAAATATTAATTATTAATACTACCAGAGTTTAAAGGTAAATTGAGCAAATTGGCTATTTCTGGCAATTTATTTAAGTGTGTTTCAAACTGGTAGATATGACTGTTTTTACCTTTTCCTTATCAAAAGGTCAATGCACCCCCATTTAGCTCATAATAGCACCCTCTTGGTTCAGGCCGCTTGCTGTGTTCTTTCATGCATCCACCTCAACGTGTTCATTCTGTTGGTGCCCAATTAACTACTAAAAAAGAAACCGTTTATCGGACAGCTGGAGGCTTTCCATTGCAGACCTCATTTACCAATGGGAATGTTGCCGATGTAAACTTGAAACCCCCCCTGCGGCATTAACAAGTAAACACGATGTCACAAACACTTAACACAGCAGGATTTTAAGCTACACACTAAGCCAATGTGTGTACAGGAACGTCTATTTTGCCAGTGATTGATCTGCCTGCATGATATATTGTGTTAGTCAATATGCCATCAGACAATTTTACTTGCATCATGGCACACCAAACCAAATCAATGCTGGTTTCATCTGACTACATTCGTTACCTGTTGCTCTCAACAACAGCAGTACACAGGACTAAATAGGCAAACAATGTTTAACCTCCTAGTCATTTTCAACATATTCGGGATTTTCCTTGGTATTTTTAGTTTCACTAACTTTGCCACTTCAAAATCTTAGATACTTACACAGTAAAAAACAACTAATTATAGTCAGATCAGATTTTGCATATTAACAAATAAACAGAACAATAAACCTTGTGATGATATTTAGTACTGTATACTTACTGGTCATTAAGTGTCAGTAACATTACATTAATTTATCTCTCGTCGCGATAAACAATTCTATTAAATAAAAATTAGGGAATGTCGACTTTCATTGAAGTAAATTACTGTATTTTCGGGACTATAAGCTTCATGTACACTCATACTTGCCAAATTTGAGATCTCCGAATTCGGGAAATGGAGGGGGGGGGGTGTAGGTTGAGGTGGGCGGGGGGTGTATATTGTAGCGTCCCGGAAGAGTTAGTGCAGCAAAGGGTTCAGGGTATTTGTTCTGTTGTGTTTATGTTGTGTTACGGTGCTGATGTTCTCCCAAAATGTGTTTGTCATTCTTGTTTGGTGTGGGTTCACAGTGTGGCGCATATTTGTAACAGTATTGAAGTTGTTTATACGGCCACCCTCAGTGTGACCTGTATGGCTGTTGACCAAGTATGCATTGCATACGCTTGGGATGGTTTCCTGCTGTGAACGGGACTCTCGCTGCTGTGTTGGATCCGCTTTGGACAGGACTCTCGCGACTGTGTTGTATCCATTGTGGATTGAACTTTCACAGTATCATGTTAGATCCGCTCGACATCCATTGCTTTCCTCCTCTCTAAGGTTCTCATAGTCATCATTGTCACCAATGTCCCACTGGGTGTGAGTTTTCCTTGCCCTTATGTGGGCCTACCGAGGATGTCGTGGTGGTTTGTGCAGCCCTTTGAGACACTAGTGATTTAGGGCTATATAAGTAAACATTGATTGATTGATTGATTTCTATGTATAAAAGCTACATACATTATCTGACTGGGCCGGCACACTGTTTGTATGGAGGAAAAGTGGACATTACGACAGGTTGTAGAGGACGTTAAAAGCGGTGCCTTTGAGGCACGCCCCTAATATTGTTGTCCAGGTGGAAATCGGGAGAAATTCGGGAGAATGCTTGCCCTGGGAGATTTTCGGGAGAGGCACTGAAATTCGGGAGTCTCCCGGGAAAATCGGGAGGGTTGGTAAGTATGTGTACACTTTGATCCCTGTACTTTATAAAACTGTTTGGTTAATTGATTGATTTTTCTTCACTAACGGTGATTATTATTTGTATTCAACAAAATAGTATTTATAAAACACCTACAGAGGAACTGAAATGGTGTGTTATTGTTTTTGCAATTGCGTCATCTTTTGAAAACCTTCGCTCACTATGCTCATAAAAGGATGTGATTCTATTTAGTGCTTTAAACCAGAAGTACAAGTGGCGTTTTATCTACTTGTCATCCTGGTCCAAGTTCCTCTATGCAACAGGAGCACTCTTGTGGTTTTAGGAATTTGCTGCTAAAATGTTTGTCTTGAAAGTTTTGAACTGAACTCCGGGGCCGGTATGGTATCATTCACTGGGCCGCCAGTTGAATAGCCCTCATACAGAGAAAACAAAGTAAAGCAAGTTTTAAAAGAATACACACAGCAACAGTTTAGGCAGGACAAATAAATAATCAATACAAAAGAAATACAACAAAGAAATGCAGAATGCCAGGAAATAAAGCATAACAGCAATCACAGAACCTCAAACAAACCAAAATGACTGCTAAATTACATTCTCCCAACATAAATGTTCTATCTGTAATCTTAGTTGTGTCATTCATGTGCCAGTTATTTTCTTCTTGATTTAGGTATAATCTTCCTGCACAGCTTTGATAGCAGATGTATAATAATTGGCATCAATTTAGTGTACAATGGATCAGTTTTCTCATCTCTCTAACAGTCGCACAAACACACGCGCACACACACACACACACACATACACACGCACACACTTCTCAATCGACAATTTATGATAAATTATATAGCAGAATGCACAACTGTGCTCAGACAACAAAGCTCCTGCTGCGGGGAATTTTCCAATGGCTGCACAGTATTGCTGGAAACAATAATAATAAAAAAGAAAAAAAACAAAACGTTCACAAACAGCATACACATGTAGAAATGGGAAGCCATGCGGTCTAAGACGATTAACTAATTATCTCCAAATCAAATTTCAAATTGTATTAGTTACCACTGGGGGGATATAATGACAAGTTAATCGACGTATAATTGAGGTATAATTAAACTCCACTCAATGTCGCAGATGCTTATAATGTTAGAAGAAAGATGATTCAATATAGTATTGTATCGGGATACAAGCATCCATCCATGTTCTACTGCTTATCCTGATTAATTAAATGAAGCTGCAGCCTATCCAAGCTGAAGGAGAGCTGAGCTACATTTGGCTTTGTTGCTGGTAAACCATACTACCAAAAACAGGCGATTTAACCGCTACCAGACTATCGGTCACATAGCTGTAAACATATTTTTAAGTACCGTAATTTTCGGACTATAAATTGCAGTTTTTTTCATAGTTTGGCCGGGGGGTGCGACATATAAACTCTGGAGCGACTTATGTGTGAAATTATTAACACATTACCGTAAAATATCAAATAATATTATTCATCTCATTCGCGGAAGAGACGAAGAAAATGTCAGCAATCGCCACACACACGTCAGCAATCGTCACATAGACGTCAACCAAAAAGAATGCCGTAGCTTATAAAGTGGATCATTTTAACTTTGGAGGTAATTTATAAAAACTGAGAAGGGCTGAACAAAAATTGGACCAAAAAGGAAATCATGTACTGCAGATTACAAGCTGGACGTAGTGAAATATGCAGCAGAAAACGACAAAAGAAAGCGGCGCATACCTTTGGAGTTGGCAGAGTTGTTTAGAAGCGACATCGAGGAAGAAGATATCATCGGATTTATCGATTAGGAGTGACAGATTGTTTGGTAAACCTATAGCATGTTCTTTACGTCATAGTTATTTGAATGACTCTTACCATAATATGCTACGTTAACATACCAGGCACCTTCTCAGTTGGTTATTTATGCGTCATATAACGTACACTTATTTAGCCTGTTGTTCACTATTCTTTATTTATTTTAAATTGCCTTTCAAATGTCTATTCTTGGTGTTGGATTTTATCAAATAAAGTTCCCCCAAAAATGCAATTTATATTCCAGTATATGTTTTTTTTCCTTCTTTATTATGCATTTTTGGCCGGTGCGACGTATACTCTGGAGCGATTTACAGGATAATCCGAAAAATACGGTGTTATTCATCAAATCTCGATTGTGCAGGTTAAGTTGGACAACTTGAAAACCCCAAATTGTTATTCCTTGTGACTTTCACCAGAGACATTCAGTTCAGTTTCAGTTTATTTCGAACATGCATTAAATACAACGTAATTCCCGACATATTTCCAGTTGTTTCATTACAGCACATCCGAAAAGTAGTAGGAAGAAGCTGAGTTTATTTAATCCTATCCCTTTTCATACCATAGCAATTATATCCTATTTCCTTGTTCTATGTAACATAACAGTGAACAAATAAATAATATACCATAGTGAGTAAACAAATACTAAATACATAAATTATCTTCGTCTCAAAAAAAAAAGTGTTCAGGATATTCATCATAATTCTTGTTCTGTGTACTTTGTGAACACTTGTAGTTTGACAAACCTCTTAAACTTACATCATATAGGTGCCTTTTTTTTACCTTTTTTTTTCTTCTTTGTTAGAAAAAGGGACGTTTTTGTCATGAAAAAGTTTTTTTTTTTTTTTTTTTTTAAATAAAAATGTTTTCTGCTGCCCGGTACCGGGCTGCGGCCCGGAGGTTGGGGACCACTGGGTTAATCCATTTCATAATTTTATTCCACATACTGATATTCTAAAAGTTTTAAAGTGAGCAAACAATTGTTTTAAATTAGATTTTCCTCTAAGGTTATATTTCTCCTTTTTGGTTGAGAAGAGTTGTTGTACATTCTTTGGTAGCAGGTTATAATTTGCTTTGTACATAATTTTAGCTGTTTGCAAATGCACCAAATCGTTGAATTTCTATATTTGTAAGCACAATGGCCGATAAATAATGTTTTTTTAACCTATGATGTTGTATTACTTCATTTGTGTACCTTTTTAATTAGGGCTGTCAAAGTTAGCAGATTAACATTTACAAGTAGTTACACAAATATCGCATTAATCATGCAACTGCACAAACAATAGATCTGAAAATGTCAATAAGCTTGTTTGCCTAAGCCACTTAAAGGGTACTTATTATTATATCCTTAATACTTCCACTGAACAAACCGTTTGGAATTTACCCAATTTTTGACATTTTTTACCTAAAGAACTTTGCGCTAGTCCGCCATTTTAAATGTATGTAGGAGTGTTTGCAGTCGACAACATGCATGTCTAAGACGAAAACCAAAGTTATTTTAATTTCTTTGCAAAGAGAATTAATGCACAGTAACACATTAAACATTTGATAAATAACAGAAATATATCCGAATAACCTCTTAGTGCTGAAATCAACTGCATATATAAAACCAATTGTGAAAGTAATAAAGTTGACCAGATTGCTGTACAAAGTCGTCAAAGAGTAATAAAAGTAGGTGACTGTATCATCTTTACAAATACGACATTTCTCTCTGAGCAGGAGATAAATCTGCCGACAGCAACACATACAGGTCTACTCAAGACAAATGTAAAACACACCTTTGCATAATAATTTCACAATTTGAAGCTTTTTTAACTTAATTTAGACATCCTCGGTCCTCCTTTTTTCTTCTAATGTGTTTTTTCAGAATCAGAATCAAAAATACTTTATTATTACTATTTCCTAGAAGAAATCAAGATTTTCAGCACAATCCCATTCAAGAGCAAACAAACATTACAGGGAGACAGAACAGGGTCACTGACAGGTCTGCCAACTTCCGGCCCCCCTTACAAAAAAGGTGACAAACAGGTAAATCTAAGCCCGGGCCCCTGGAGAGGCTGTCTACACTGAGGCCAAGGAAGAAGAAAAAAAACTCATAGCCAAAGCACACATAAACATACGTGTAAGAAGGAAACATCAAAGAATCCAAAAGACATTAAAAGAGCAGCGCTGATGCAACCAGATGCCACTCTAGCAGTTCCACTTCGGCACACAGTCACAAAAATAAAACAACAACAACAAAATCAACCAATAATATACGTTGCGCACACACACAATTGCACCATGCATTGACAAGCGACCACACAAAAACATAATTTTAACACCCACACACACTGTGTTAGCCTCTGCGGTGTTCCCCAGTCTAATAAAACTGCCGGGTAATCTTGCTGTAAGCCCCGCCCACAGGCTGTCAGCTTCAAACACTGATGAGATCTATTAAACAGAAAAGAAGCAAGGAATCATGCAGAGACAAAGTTCAATTTGGCTCAATGAGGAGAGACGTTTTGGCCTGTACTCTTAGTTACAGATCCAACCTACGCTCTAAGGTAACAGTCCCACGTGCTCCTCTATTTATTTGGGAGGTCCCTGGTTAAAACACTGAGGCTGCTGCTGAAGGAAGGGGGGTCATTTCAGCAGCCCCAGTTAGACACAATATATGATTATTCAGAAATCCAAATGTGCTGACACCCGTGATATCGCCCTGTTTCTGTTTTGTCTGGGCCATGGTAATTGATGTTCGGCCTTGGAAGTCAGTAGGCCAGTTCTGGACACAAACACTGATATGAGACGACTCGCAATCTTTGGATTGCAATTAGTCCCTTTGCACGGATAGAAAAATACAACTTCAGCACAATTGATAATAACTATAGCAACAACCTTTAAGCATAAGAGTTGTGTGATAACTTAGAAATAATTATTCTAACACAGGCGCCCGCTCCTCCCATTAAACACAGACTTTACTTTGAAACCGTAAAAAAAGAGAAGCGATCATAAAAACCCTTGAAATACACAAAAACAATCAAAGTGTACAAAAATATGAATATTGGCATCGAAAACATCCACCTAAATTATTGAATTTTTTCAATGTTTGTACATATTTGTTGCCAAACTTGTTTCGGTGTCAATACAACTTTTTCTAAAATGTAAAATGTTTTTGTCGATACCGAATCTTACTGGCAGTGTTAAAGTTAAGGTCCCAACGATAATCACACACACACTAAGTGTGGTAAAATGATCCTTTGAATTTGACCCATCCCCTTGTTTCACCCCCTGGGAGGCGAGGGGAGCAGTGAGCAGCAGCGGTGGCTGCACTCAGGAATCATTTGGAGATTCAACCCCCAATATCAACCCTTGATGCTGAGTGCCAAGCAGGGTGGCAATGGGTCCAATTTCTATAGTCTTTGGTATGACTTGGCCGGGGTTGGAACTTCTGGCTCCATAGCAGCCGCGACTCTCACGTTGTTTTAAAGATAAAGTGTCACTGTCATGCCTGTGAATCAGGGTTCATGTTTGATCACGTAATGTTTTGTTTTTGGACACTTGTTTCCCGTTTTGCACTTCCTGGTTTTGTTTGTTTCCATAGATACTCATTAGTTTTCACCTGGTCTCCAAGTCACGCCCCGGTCCTCAGCCTCACACCTGTTTCTAATAATCATCATAGTCACTATTTAAGTCTTTTGATTTCTGTTCCTCGGCCTGGGAACTTTGCTACATACTTGCTACCTGCTACTTACCTACCTACCGGACTTTGTTTTGAACCCTCATGACCACGCACCTACCTATCCTTACCGACCTTCATGCCTTGCCACGCTGTTCATTGTTTTGACCACGCCACGTAATATTTATGTTTGTATTTATGCCTCAGTGCAAGTTTTTGTTTTGTTTTGTACCATTGATAGTATCTTTTGTTTATCTGTATATAGTCATGCCATTGTGCTGTTTTGTTTGGAGTTTAGTCTTGTTTATTATCCGCCATTGTGCGCGTCCATTGTTTTAGTCTGTTTTTTAATTATAGTGTTAAATAAAACAATATGTACTTACACTTACGCCTGGCTCGTTCCAAATTCCCTCTGCGTCGAGGAAGCAATACAAATCCAAGTCAAAGACCTGACAGTCACATGTTAGCTAGACTCGTAACAAGCGCATGACTCTTTTTTTTTTTTACGGCTAACCCTGGCTATTGTGTCGTTTTAAAGACAAAAACTGTCAACTGTTTTCTACTTCGGCGCGATGACCGGTTTATGTCTCTACATTCGATTACCGTATTTTCCGCGCTATAAGCCGCAGCTAAAAACCACACATTTTCTCAAAAGCTGACAGTGCGGCTTACAACCCGGTGCGCCTTGTATATGGATTAATATAAATATTTATTTTCATAAAGTTTAGGTCTTGCAACTACGGTAAACAGCCGCCATCTTTTTTCCCCGTAGAAGAGGAAGCGCTTCTTCTTCTACTGTACGCAATCGCCAAGGTAAGCGCCCGCCCCCGTAGAAGAAGAAGCGCGCGGCTAATCCGATTAATTTCATTTGTGTGTTTCTGTGAAGACGACCACAAAATGGCTCCTACTAAAAGACACGCGTACAACGCAGTATTCAAACTCAAGGCAATTAGTCATGCAGAAGAACACGGAAATAGAGCAGCAGCAAGAGAATTGAACATAAATGAATCAATGGTGCGTAGATGGAGGAAGCAACAAGATGACCTGCGCCAAGTAAAGAAGACAACACAGAGTTTCCGAGGGAACAAAGCAAGATGGCAACAGTTGGAGGACAAACTCGAACAGCGGGTTGTTGAGCAGAGAGCAGCAAGCAGAAGTGTCAGTACCATCACTATTCCAATGAAGGCAACAACGCTAGCAAGCGAACTTCACTTGGATGATTTTAAAGGTAAATAAATAAATGGGTTGTACTTGTATAGCGCTTTCTACCTTCAAGATACTCAAAGCGCTTTGATACTACTTCCACATTTACCCATTCACACACACATTCACACACTGATGGAGGGAGCTGCCATGCAAGGCGCTAACCAGCACCCATCAGGAGCAAGGGTGAAGTGTCTTGCTCAGGACACAACGGACATGACGAGGTTGGTACTAGGTGGGGATTGAACCAGGGACGCTCGGGTTGCGCACAGCCACTCTCCCACTGTGCCACGCCGTCCTTGGTGGTGGTGCTTCTTGGTGTTTCCGGTTCATGAAAAGACGCAATGTCTCCATCCGCACACGGACTACTATTTCACAGCAACTGCCAAAAGACTTTCAAGAAAAGCTGGCTACTTCCCGCGCATATTGTAAAAACAAGATCGCTGAAAAAAAGATCCGGCCAGAGCACATTATCAACATGGACGAGGTTCCACTGACTTTTGATATTCCTGTGAACCGCACTGTGGATAAAACGGGAGCACGCACGGTAAATATTGGCACCACAGGAATGAGAAGTCGTCCTTCACTGTGGTTCTAGCTTGCCATGCTAATGGGCAGAAACTTCTACCCATGGTGATATTCAAAAGGAAGACCTTGCCAAAAGAACAACTTTCCAGCCGGCATCATAAATGGGTTGTACTTGTATAGCGCTTTTCTACCTTCAAGGTACTCAAAGCGCTTTGACACTACTTCCACATTTACCCATTCACACACACATTCACACACTGATGGAGGGAGCTGCCATGCAAGGCGCTAACCAGCACCCATCAGGAGCAAGGGTGAAGTGTCTTGCTCAGGACACAACGGACGTGACGAGGTTGGTACTAGGTGGGGATTGAACCAGGGACCCTCGGGTTGCGCACGGCCACTCTACCACTGCGCCACGCCGTCATCATAAAAGCTAACTCGAAGGGATGGATGGATGAAGAAAAGATGAGCGAGTGGTTGAAAGAAGTTTACGTGAAGACACCGGGTGGCTTTTTTCACGCAGCTCCGTCCCTGTTGATTTACGACTCCATGCGTGCCCACATCACAGATGGTGTCAAGAAACAAGTAAAGCAAACTAATACAACACTCGCCGTCATTCCGGATGGATTAACCAAAGAACTCCAACCACTGGATATTGGTGTCAACAGGGCATTCAAGGCTCGACTGCGAACGGCGTGGGAACAATGGATGACAGAAGGCGAAGGCGAACACACCTTCACTAAAACAGGGAGACAGCGCCGGACGACATACGCCAACATCTGCCAGTGGATTGTAAATGCCTGGGCGGATATATCGGTCTCAACTGTGGTCCGAGCTTTCCGAAAGGCAGGATTCATGGAACTGCCGGACAACAACAGCGACACTGACTCTGATGACTTCGACGAGATGGAGCCCGCCATTTTGGATGCCGTATTCGCCCAACTTTTTAATTCAGACACCGAAGAAGACGAATTTGAGGGATTTATTAATGAGGAATAACTTCTGAAAGTGAGTTTTAAATGTTTATTTTGTGTGCTGTGACATTAACGTTCGAGCAACGTTGAGTTATTGATGTTGCTATCGCTCTGCAATATTTTGAGTGTTACTATTATGATTGCACATTTGCACATTATATTTTGAGTGTTACTATTATGATTGCACATTTGCACATTATATTTTGAGTGTTACTATTGTGATTGCACATTTGCACATTATATTTTGAGTGTTACTATTGTGATTGCACATTTGCACATTGTATTTTGAGTGTTACTGTTGTTGTGATTGCACATTTGCACACTGGTTTGTATTATTAAAGTTTGACTGACCTATCCGACTGTTTTTTTGACATTCCCTTTAGCGCAGCGTAGGCGCGGCTTATGACCCGGTGCGGCTTATAGGTTAACAAAGTTTTTAAATATGCCATTCATTAAAGGTGCGGGTTATAACACGGGGTGGCCTATAGCGCGGAAAATACGGTAACCTAAAGATTCACCGAACCGTAGAGGGGCTTGTAACTGACGCAGCCGAACCGGGTGCTTCTTGAACCGGATATCCGGTTGCATCAGTTTATTGTGAACAACCCTAATCACTTCATATTTGTTCCAAAATGCTGGTGCTGTGTGTGAAGGCTTAAAGGTGAGTGTTGTTGACGTCTGCGTCGAATGAAGTGTTCTAACTTAGGGTTGCCGCTATTTAGGTGGAACAAATTATGTTGCATTTTTGATAGTGGTCTTCGACCTTCACTTTCACTGCCATATCAATGTTACAGTAACATTTATGGCATATTTTTTAATATAAGGTTGAAACAAGTCATCGCACTTTACAAAAGCCCATTTGACATCACAGGTTGTACGCTGTTCAGCCATAATGCTAAAGCGAATAGGTCGACATAAACAGGCTGATTTGTCATAGAAATTCCGCCTTTAGGTCTGAGCTTTCGTGTTGACAAAAGCATTCAACGATGTACTGTATGTCCACGTTGACTTCTGTAGACACTTTTCAGTAATAATAAGAACACTCTGGACCAGAACAGTCTGTTTACATAGTAAATCAGTTGTCGACTGATTTTAATATTTGCTTCTACTTATGCAGACATAGACCTTCAGTGGAGCGTAAACATGCAAGAGACTCTATCCAAACAGTATAATACGAAATATATCTGGCAGATTTCATCCGCGTCACCTCGGGAGACACTTCAGCTGGCACGGTTTCAAGGATTGTGTACATTATAGCCAACGCTGTGCTCACACTGTTTGAACTAGAGAAACAAATAATG